>NC_073306.1:199802088-200075469 GCF_027595985.1 Sorex araneus
GCCAGGAATCTTCTAAGGATTCTGTTCTCATTCATGTGATGATCTCAAAAAAAAATCTTCAACTTGAGAAAACTTATAAGACAAAGGTTTGATCCAACCTAGGACAGGAACCCAGAATGTCCAGAAACTTCCTTGCCATGAACTCAAGTCCTGTATTACCCTACTCTTCATAATTATTTATCAGTCATTTGTTTGATATTGGCAGCCGGAAGCACACCCACGACTGTGCTAATGAGCCTGTAACTGCCATTGAATCCATGCTGTTAGGTGAGTGTCACCGCCTTATCAAAAGTGAACTCTGTTCTCAGAACTAGGCATTTTAGAGGTCAGCGGAAATAGAGAGCTCATTCAGCTTTCTACCTGAAGTGCTCTTCAGTTTAGACGTGCTGATTCAGTCAACACTGGTAATTTTGCAATATGGAACAAAGTCATTATAATGACTTAACTGATCTCAGCTTCTTGTTTGCAAGAGCCTTTGTTTCAGCCTATGCGTAGACAAGTCACTCCCTGCATTAGGCTGTCAATGGCTCTCAATTACTAGTCAGTAGTTCTCCAAATACACAGGAATTTGTGGTGAAGTTGCACAACTCTGAATACACAGAAAACCAGTGAGCTGATTATTTACTTTCTTCTTGGATCACACCTGGTAGTGCTCAGGGGTTACTCCTAACAGTGCTCGAGAGACCATATGGGGGCCCTACCCACTGTACTATGGATCCAGCCCCAGAGCTTATAATTTTAAGTAGGGGAATTTTATTATACATGAGCTATACCTCAATAAAGTAATTTTTTTAAATTATAGTAGAATTGAGGGATGTGTGTTTGATCATTGTGAGATTGTAACCCAAACATGAATGCTTGTAACTATCTCACAGTGATTCAATAAAATTAAAAAAATTAGGACCCTCTGCTCCTAAAGACTTTGATTCCAGAAGTCTTCTAACCCATTTTGGAACCCAGAGCGGCTTCTTACAGCAATGCATTGGGACTGTGAACTGAGCTAAAATATCAAAAATCCAAAACCGCGCGGCCACGCAAGTTTATAGAGTCTTCATTCTCAGCAATAAAAAGAAATTATTAAATGATGCCTTTTCAGCAGGCCTGATTGTTGGGGGAAATTCCAAACAATAATAGTGAGTTCTCTATTAAAATTTTGAATGTATTCAAAGTATAGAGAGAATAAAGTGAAGATCATCAGCTACTTAGATGGGGGCTAGGTGGGAGGGGGGTATTTTGGGGTTTCTGGTGGTGGGACATATGCAATGGTGAAGGGATGGGGGTTCAATCATTGTATGACTGAGACTTAACCCTGAAAGCTTTGTATTTTTTTCACGGTGATTCAATAAAATAAAAACTTATAAAAAATTTAAAAAAATTTTTAAATTAAAAAAAATTAAGTGCTACAATGTAAAAAAATTATAGTAGAATCAATACATCTAGAACACATGATATTTATTGTATGAACCTACAATGTTAAACCATAGCAATTTTAATATCAGAAAATTAGGCTATAGCGTATAGTATATATATGCACTATATATTATAGTATATTTATACTTATAAAATTAATGTTTACTATTTTTTAATTTTCTGCATATAAAAATACAAGTAGTTAAGTTAAATTATCAACAGTTTCTAATATTTATCTTCAATAATGGATGTCCATCTGTCAAATTATTTTCTTGCTTACCACTGTATGCTAGTCAATGAACATACTAACAATATCAAAGATGTAGAAAAACTTTTGTTTTTGTTTATTGGCTGAAACTGGTGGTGTTCAGGGCCTAGTCCTGGCTCTGCACTCAAGGATCACTTCTGGCCGGGTTTGGGGGAACCATATGGGGTACTGGGGATTGAATCCAGTTCATCTGTGTGGAAGGCTAGTGGCCTGCCAGCTGTACTATCATTCAAGCACCCTAAGAAAACTCTGGAAGGAAAACTTTAAGGTGGAGCGCATCCTATTCAATATTTTGATGTATTCCTGTCTTCAAATAAGACTTTACGAAACACCTATCCTTTGAATAAAATTAAAGTGTTCTGGAGAAGCTTTGACAATTCCTGGCTTCCTAGGAAATGCATCTACTTTTTGACATACAAAATACTTCTTTCAATCTAGATTCAAATTCCTTCCTCACCCTCATCCCTCTCCAAGCTGTCTGCTTCTACCCACTAGGGCCTTTGCAGCCTTCACTGCTACAGGTGGCGAGATATTCCCCAAGTATACTCTGCAACTTTGCTCGTGCTCCTTCTGGCTACAGTAGTCTTTTTTGCTCACCCCACTTGATAACTTCAAAGCCCACATTAACTTCCATTTTTCCTTTCTGACTTCCCTTGGCCAGGAAATTGCCAGAAGAGCAGGAAACAGGTATATCTTGCTAAATATTGTGTTTTCAGCATAAACATAGAGATTGGTACAGAAAACTTTAAGAATGCACAATAAAATTCCCTTATCTGTCACCCCAAAAGTATTAATTTCTCTCACCTCACTGTACTGGAATTATTATTATTAATTTATTATTATTATTATTATTATTATTATTATTATTGGGCTGGAGCGATAGCACAGTGGCAGGGCTTTCACCTTGCACGCAGTTGACCATGTTCAATTCCTCCACCCCTCTTGGAGAGCCCGGCAAGTTACTGAGAGTATCGTGCCCGCATGGCAGAGCCTGGCAAGCTACCCATGGTATATTCGATGTGCCAAAAATAGTAACAATAAGTCTCACAATGGAGATGTTACTGGTGCCCGCTCAAGCAAATAGATGAGCAAAGGGGTGACTATGACTGTATTATTATTATTATTATTATTATTATTATTGGGGAGTATCCCAAGCAGAGCTGGGGGCCCAGGGACCATTCCTGGTGATAGCCAGCCCAGTTGTGTGGGTCGGATGGCGCTGTGCTAGAAAGGCCATGCAGTGCCAGGGATCAAATAGGGCCTTGTGCATGCCAGGTACATGCTCCAGCTCTTTGGGTTTGCTCCCCATTTCCTGGATTTATTTTCCACTGTGCTTCCTTCTCATTCTCCTTCCCCAGACAACTATGAGCTTTTAAAGGTAGGGTTTATAACTTATCACCTAGTATAATTCCATCACGACTACTGAATTTAGATGAATTGAAAATGTATTTTCTACTGGGGATAAATGAGATGAACTCCTGGGATAATGGTGGAGGGAAGGAGATACTTAGTGAAGGTTGTGATGTTGGAACATTATTGTATGCACTCAACTTTCTCGTGAACAGTAGCATGGTGCTCAAATAATTTTTTTTTTCTTTTTGGGTCACACCCGGCGATGTACAGGGGTCACTCCGGGCTCATGCACTCAGGAATTACTCCTGGCGGTGCTCGGGGGACCATATGGGATGCTGGGATTCGAACCCAGGTCGGCCGCGTGCAAGGCAAACGCCCTACCCGCTGTGCTATCACTCCAGCCCCTCAAATAATTTTTTTAAATACACAATCTAATCGCCAGCTTTTCAAACTCTTAAGAAAAAGGAAATATCCAAAGAATTTACCAAAAATACTATGTAGCAAAAACTGTGAGTGGAGCTTGTGGACAGTATTAGTATTATTTATTTATTTATTTTGGGTTTTGGGTCACATCCGGCGATGCACAGGGGTCACTCCTGGCTCATGCACTCAGGAATTACTCCTGGCAGTGCTCGGGGGACCATATGGGATGCTGGGAATCGAACGTGGGTCGGCCGCATGCAAGGCAAATACCCTACCCGCTGTGCTATCACTCCAGCCCCCATTATTAGTATTATTTAGACATAATACTCTAATGTATTATGTATGTTATGTCTAAAGTATATCATATAAATGAATATCACTGTATCACTGTCATTCCATTGCTCATTAATTTGCTCAAGCGGGCACCAGTAATATCTCCATTGTGAGACTTGTTGTTACTGTTTTTGGCATATCCAATATGCCACGGGTAGCTTTCCAGGCTCTGTCGTGCAGGCGAGATAATCTTGGTAGCTTGCCAGGCTCTCCAAGAGGGATGGAGAAATTGAACCCAAGTTGGCCGCATACAAGGCAAACGCCCTACCTGCTGTGCTATCACTCCAGCTCTATGCATAAATAAATATCAAGTAAATATCAAGTAAATGAATATAAAGTATAGTATATCTAAAGCATTATGTCTAAAGTATTCTGAGGAGCAATACATCTGGCAGGCTGATCCAGGAAATCACCGTAGAGACTGTGACACTAAGCAAGATCCCCAGAAAAACAGCAAATGGGTTTCTAGGCTGAAGGAGTTCAACTCAGATGGACACTGGCTGTGAACACCCAGTAAACTAATGTGTGTCAATTTCATGGCAGTTGGCAGGAAGTCGGAAGAAGGTACTGGGCTTGGAACACTTCCTTGTCTAGACCTTCCCATATGAGCAAGAGGGTGACACAATCAGATCTTTTTACTCCACAACCAACACCCACTTCTGCCCTGACCCGTCTCAACATACATGTTGACCAAGTAAGAGAGTTGATCATGGCTGTGATGTACAGGCAAAAGTCTGAGAGACCTGACAAATCCTCTGAGCACCACCCTGAGACCCTGGACAGTGTTCTGACCAATGAGGAATCAGCCAGTACCTGTGCTATGCAAATCACATAGTGAAGCAGAAGCCAAGAATGTGGTAGAACCAACAAAGCTGGTTTCTTTGAAAAGCAGGAATCTTTCACTTAAGGGGCTGGCCTCCAGGAAGCCCTCTCTGGTTTTCCCAACCCCAAAGAATATCTCTTCCAACATCCCTGAGTACATTTAATTTTTTATTTAGGAACTTTGTTTTTTCCTTGCATGTGGTTGTTCTGTCTTTATTCTTGGTATTTCCTCCTCCCTCTTTGCTTCTTTTTAAAAACTTCTATCTGGTATAACATAGCTTTAAGAGACAGGATGGAGATAAGATACGGCACAAGTCAATAAACAAAAAAATCTTATTAGATTTTAAGTTTCAAAATGGAAGAAGTCGAATTCTATTCAGTCATAATAAACCCCATAGCACTAAACAGAATATATTAACTTAATACATCAATATTACATCAATATAGTAATATTGAAATTAAAATGTTCTTTTATTTTTTAGTTGGTTTTGTGATTTTTTTTTCTTGTTGCATGATTTTGACATTTTATGACCTTTTTGGAAAAACAAAGCTCAGGTTTATTATTTTTTAAGTTTCTTTTTTCTTTTTTTAAATTTTTGCTTTTTGGGTTACTCCCGGTGATGCACAGGAGTTACTCCTGGCTCATGCACTCAGGAATTACTCCTGGTGGTGCTCAGGGGACTATACGGGATGCTGGGAATCAAACCTGGGTCAGCTGCATGCAAGGCAATCACCCTACCCACGGTACTATCACTCCAGCCCCCTTAGGTTTATTTCTTATGCCTACTTGTGTCTGTTTTCTAAAGTAACAGGGACAATGATTTCAGCAGAATAGTAAAGGTGTTACCGGCAGCTAAAAGGGAGGGTCTGGTAATTTATTTGGTAGGGGTGGGGGTGGGGGCAAGTTTCTGAAACCTGAACCAGCCAGAAGACATGGAGGCCTTTGAGGGGAAAGAACCCATCTCTGCAGCCTAGAAACCATGCAGAATCCTGGGCCAAGTGCAAAGAGTCTTCCTGAGACGAGAGGTGTCCAGTCGCCCCAGGCAGAGGTGCTGCCAAGGCAGCCACGGCCAGGCAGAGGAGATCAAACGACCACCCGTCACCCCAAACTGCCCTTTGGCCTCCACCCCAGCAAAAGACTGGGGTGGCGCAGCTGGGGAAAAGTGTCTATGAACTCACTTGGGCGGAGGAAGAGCGTGCTGTGCCGCCCGTACCCACGTTGCTTGCTCTCACGGCGCCAGAGCATATGCCACCCACATCTGTCCTTTTGCACTTTAGCACTGGCAGGGGTACCAGCCCTCCCCACTCTGGAGAATCCCGGGTTTTCTCTTGAACAGGTCCCTTAACTCACTTCTCCTTACCAACCTTTGTTTCCCAATAAACCGGTTCAGCTTCACTCTGTCGTCCTGCAATGCTTGGTAGGAGGGTAAGGCGACAGAGCCAAGCAGCCTGGGGAAGGTTTCGGACTGACTGTGCACAGAACAATTCCTCACTCCACCCCGAGTCCAGAGCTCCCTGAGAAATGAAGGTGGCAGGGATCATCGCCCAGATTGGGCAGCGCAAGTGGACTCCAGGGGCAGCTCGACTGCTGCCTGGTGAGGCTGGAGGGCCGTGGGCACTGCTGACGGGCAGGGGCTCACAGCAGACTCACAGGCCCTGAACCTCCCGGCACTCGCCTGGGTGACAGAGGTGGGTGAGAAAAGCAGTTGGTTTCTTTTTTGAGGCTGCCACCTCCCTCATCCCCACTTCACATGTCACTGTTGGAGTCTCCACAGGCAACAAAGGGAAACGACAAAGAGATAAAAAAAATTGACACACGGGGCTGGATCGATAGCACAGCGTGTAGGGCGTTTGCCTTGCATGCGGCCGACCCAGGTTCGAATCCCAGCATCCCATATGGTCCCCTGAGCACTGGCAGGAGTAATTTCTGAGTGCAGAACCAGGAGTAACCCCTGTGCATCGCTGGGTGTGACCCAAAAAGCAAAAAAAAAAAAAAAAATTGACACATAACATGGTATGGTTTTGTAAAGAATGCAAACCAGGCAGGAGAGAGTACAGGGGATAAGGCACTTCTTTCCTTGCATGCAGTCACCCCCCCACCCATTTGATCCACGATCCCCTCAGCACTATATATATATATATATATATATATATATATATATATATATATATACAAACCCTTGAGCTCAGAGCCATGAGTGCTTTCTGCACACTGCTGGGTATGACCAAAATAAAAGAAGAATGTGAATCAGTATAAGAACAATAAATTATAAAGATTTATTGATATTTTAATGGGGGAAATAACCAGAAGAAAGACAAAAATACTTTTTTTTTTTCAAAACAGACAACATCATACAACAACAGCATAAGGAAATATGTCCATAAAAAACACACAGTTTCCACTTGGACACATCCTCTTTGGGCCCTCTTTCAATTTACAATCTGAAATCTTGACGTTCCACGGCAGTTTCTAAATTACTCACACTCTCTAATTGCATGGCCCATGAAGATCCGTCCCATCACAGTTGGTTAAAAGGTGCACTTCCTTTAGCTAGACACCACATCAAAGCTAATATTTAATCTTTATTGGCAATAAGTTTAGTGCAAAGAAAATTATATTTAGCAGCTGAGATGACTCCTATTGGAGGCTTTTAGCGTTCTCCCAGATTGGAATCACTGGGCTCTTTTCATGAGTATGAACCTTGGCCGTTTCTCCTATGAGAACTGTGAATGAGAGTTCTGCTGTTCATTACATGGGAGTCCCCATGAAAGACTTTCACTGGCTATGTCAGTGAACCACACGCTTGTATACTTAGAAAGTTCCCTTTAAGTTGATTCAGAAAGAAACATGTAGTAAGCAGGACCAGCCATCAAGCTCAACTTCTTATTTGGTGAGCGAAACGGAGACCCAAAGAGGCACTAATTTCATGAATTAGCCACAACAGACTGCAAAGGATGGCCAGAGGACAGGGGGGAGGAATTCCTTAGATCAAGTTCTACTGTCCAGTAGCAATGTTAGGTCTCTGACTTGAAAGCAGAGACGGAGAGACAGAAACAGTGAAGAGGCCAGGTAGATAGCTCAAAGGTTTGATCTCCAACACCACACGGTTCCCTGAGCACTGCCAGTCCCAAGAAACTAACTGCCCTGGAGCAGCCCTGGAGCACTTTGGGGGTATACAAAATACTGAGTTAGAGAGAGAGAGAGAGAAAGAAGAGCGAGGGCGCGCGCTATCGTATTGCCAATGGCAGACGTTTCACGTCCAGCCAAGATTCATCCTCCAAATGAATCAGAGATCAACAGGCCGACTGGCTGGGGAGGATTTAGCCAGAGATTCCTCAATTCTTCGACCTGCCTCCCTCCTTAGAAGACATCTATTCCCTCCGGGGCCCAGATTTGGGACTGCTCCCTCAGGCACTGTGCAGCTTTCTCTGCCCGGGTGCGTAGCACCACAGGAAGAGAAAGATCCCCTCCTAGGCTTTAGGCATCCATTCTGTCCTTATCTAGGCTTCACTGACCCCAGGACCTGAGCCCTCAGGAAGCATGGATGATGACCCCCAAGGTCCGGGATGTGCTGCACCTGGACCCAATCCAAGCTGGAAAACACCAGGCAGGCCAGCTTCTTGGGCTCACTTTTAACCAACGGCCCAGCCCGTTTTCTATGCCCCCTGGAGGCCATCAGCCCAGAGTAGGGGTGCGGCGGCTGCTTATTGGAGACCGGCCCCTTCTCAGTCGCTGTACTCTTCCCTCTCTCTGAGGGTAGGGAATTTCTCATGCTGGTTGGCCATTTTCCATTTGTGGTGCTGACTTTTGAGGAGAGCAGCCAGGGAAGTCTTACGGGTGACATTTCTAGCAATTTCCTGGCTCCTCGCCTTCCTGGTCGGGGAGGAGCTTCGGACTAAGGGGTAGACAGGGAAGATGGGCTTGCCTCGAGGGCCGCCCAGCAGCTGCCACACTTCCCCGGAGGTGTTACTGCTCAGGTACTGCCACGGCTTCTTGCCACTGCTGTCCCGGACATGCACCCTGGAGGCCAGCCTTTGCACTAGCATTCTGATGACCCCGTGGTGGCCGTGGATGGCGGCAAGGTGCAGGGGCGTGTACCCACAGGTGGATTTCACATTGACATCCAGTGTGATCCCCGTTTTCTTTGCCGCCAAGACTAAGTCCTGCAGAGCCTCGAGGTTTCCGTGTTTGGCGATCCAGTGCAAGACCGTGAACCCCGTCAGGAAGTCCCGGTGCAAGGCCAGCTGGGGCTCCTGGAAGAACAACGCCAACACCTGGACCCAAGAGCCACTGGCCAGCTTCACGATCCACTCATGCTCTCGTGCATCCAGGGGCACCAGGGATGACTTGTGTTCCACGGGTCTGGAGGGCGCCGGGGCCGCAGGCCTCTTCCAAGCCGTTGCCCAGGGGTCGGCTGGGCCGCCCCTCTCTGCGGCAACAAGCGCCTTGGAGTCTGCAGGCCTGAGCGTCAGGGCAGCGTCCACCCGCGGGCTGGACGCCGCCCCTGCCCTGGAGGGCTTTCTGGAGCGCGGTGGGCGCCGGCTCCTTCTGAGCACGTCCTCCTCCAGGCGCTCCTCATCCGAGGAGGACAGTCTGGCTCTCCGGGCCCGGGAGCTCCTCCGGAGGGACCTCCTGAACCTGGGGGGCGCGGGCCAGGGCAGAGGCTCCTGGGGGTGACCAGCATGACCATTAGCCCCAGCGGAGACCTGCTGGGAGAGGGGACCCTCCTGCCGACTCCCAAGGTCCTGTGGGGTCCGGTCGAGTGGAGAACGGTCCCCCACCGGATTCCTGAGCTTTCTCCACTCTGAGGGGCTTGGGGCCACCTGCAAGCCCTCTTCGGAACCCCCGGGGGACTCTTTGGGCCCGCTGCTGCTCTCCTCGCTGCTGTGGCTCTCTTGGTCCACGAAGTCCTCCAGATCTTGGAGGGACAGCTGGCAACGGATGCTGCGGAAAATTGGCACGGGGGAGTTCCCGGGCCAGGATCCCGGGGCGGCAGGAACGAAGGGATGAGAGGCGAGAGGGGGGTCCGGGGGTGCGGCGGCGGCGCTCAGGGGCGGCAGCCCAAGGTCCAGCTCCGGAGAGAGCCCGGGGAATGTGGCGGGCAGCACGCACCACGCGCGGGTCGGGCCCTGCTCGCTGGCCCTGGGCAGCTGAGGGTGTCTGGCCACCCATTCTCGAGTGCGCTGCTGCTGCTGCTGCAGGGTGGAGCGGCGCGGGGAGCCCCCGCTCAGCAGCTCCGGGGGTTCCGCAGGCGAAGCAGGACGGGACAGGGGGGCGGGCGGCGAGGCCGGGCCGCTGGCAGTTTCCACCGTCGTAGGGGGCGAGCGGGGCGCGGCGGGCCCGGGCGGGGTCGGGGCGCGCGCGTCTTCCCGCGGCCGCGGGTGGGCTCCGGCGGCGGCGGGGGCCCCGGGGGGCTCCCCCAGGCCGTTCTGGACATACTCCCGGCCGCGGCGGCCCCGCGTCTGCTCCGCCGCGCCCAAGGGCACGGGCTGGCGGGAGCTGCCCCCGCCGCCCCTGCGCGCCACCTCCCGGGGCCCGGGGCCACCTGCGTCGGCACCTGACGACTCCTCCTTCGGCTCGGGGTGTCGCCGCCGGCGCCGGGGCTGCTGCGGGGGCCGCGGCTGGCCGGGGCGGGGGGCGGCGGCCGGGGGCGGGTCGCCGGCGGGCTGCAGCCCCTCCTCCCCCAGCAGGTCCCGGTACCTCCTCTTGAGCACCACGTACTTGGTGCCGTCGGGGTCCTGGCGCACTGCGGCGACCGAGTTCACGAAGCCCTTGAAAAGCTCGCGGCGGCGCTGGTGCTGGCTGGGGGGCGCGTCGGGGTCTCGGAGGAAGCGCTTGAAGTGGCCCAGCAAGGCGGCGTTGGTCACTCGGCCCCCGGCCTGGCACAGGAAGTCCAGGAGCGCCTCCTGGCTCAGCTCGCGGGCCATCTCCGCCCCGGAGGGCCCCGGGCCCGCCGCGTCGCGTCCTCTCGGCGCTCAGCGGCCCCGGCCTGGCGTGTGTCACCTGCGCCCGGGGCGGCGCCACCCGCCTCCATCAGCCGCGCGGGCTGGCGCGCCGGGAGGGCCCCGCGTCCCCGCCCCTCCCCGCCCCGCCAGGTGCCGGGGAGAAGCCCCCCGCGCCGCCCCGCGCGCCCCTGCACGCCGCGTCCGGAGCGAAAGTTCCCGGGCTAGGTCGGAGTCAGTTTCACCTGCGCGCGCGGGCGACGCCTCCCGCCTGACTCGGGGGCAGGGCCCGGCCCGCCTCCGCCCGGCCCTCCTCCCCGCACCCCTGCCGCCCATCCGGGGTGAGTCAGGCCGCGCGGAGCCCGCGCGCGCGCGCGGCGCTAGGTGAGGTGCGGGGCGCGCGGTGGTGGGGGGTGGGGGCTGCAGCGGGACGCGGGCAGGTAGGGGACCCGCCGCCCCGCCCCGTGTCGGGACACCAGAGCCGCCGCAGACCGGTTCCTGCCCGCTCGGGGCGTGGGGAAGCAGGTGCCACTTAACCCGGCTTCTGCGGTCGTCCCCAAAGGGGCCTGTTTTGCTGCCGCGGCTTGAGTCATTTCACACCCCCCGAGGCTGCGTGGGGTGGGGGCGGGGCGCGGCTGGCTCAGCATCCGAAACAGGCCCCGCTGGACCTGGAGCTGCCCCCGGAGACGGTCTTGGGGCGCTCCTGGGGGGGGGGGCAACGCTCAAGTGTGTGCAGAAACGAGCTGTCACGCGCGCAAGGAGGGACCTTCCTCTTCGGGCTTCTGTCTCTCTCAGCCTGGATCGCCGCCGCAGCTGTGATTCCCGGGGATGGTGTCTGCAGGGTGGAAGCAGGCAGGCGCCTGGTGCTACTTTGTTGTCACTGCAAGTGTGGGAGCGGAAGAGCCCCCAGCCTTTCCCCGCTGGCTTCTTGGACTGGTCTGGGCCGCGAGTGTGGGTTTCCCCCGCAGGCACCGAGAACACGCACAGGCCAGCCCGACGGGACCCGGAGGGTATTGGCCGTCCTGGTGGCCGCGAGCCCCTGTGTAGATTACAGCGGGTTTCTTCGATGACCTCTTCAAGGTGATAGAACGACAGCACTCTTTCTAACATCTGCGCTGCTTGCCCTCCTCGTGCCCTGCCCACGCATGAATAATCCCGCTGATCTTTAAGAAACACTAATAATCTGTCTGATCTTTAATTTGCTGTCTGATCTTTAATTTTTTTTACTTTAAAAAAAATTTTGAGATTTGGGGGTATTTGGGGGGAGCACCCTGAGATGCCCAAGGGTTACTCCTGGCTCTGCCCTCAGGAATCACTCCGGGACCATATGGAATGCTGGGATGGGGATGGAACCAAGGTCAGTGGCAGCGCAAGGCAAATGCTCTACCCACTGTACTACCTCTCTGGCCCCCTCGTTTTTCTTTTTAAAAGAGGAAATATGACTCCATGGTAGAGTTTTTGCTCTGCATGTGTGCTAAGTCCTGGGTTCAATCTCCATCAAGGAGGTGGGGGGTGGGGGTGGAGAGGGTAGAGAACATTAGTCACTTTCATACCAACGGACTAGAATGATCTAGCAAGACAATTAGTATTGCAAGCTTATGACTATTTCACTTAGAAATTTAAAAAAATACTAACAAGTATAGGTTTTGTTTTTTTAAAAGTTTCCAGAGGGGAAAAAATTAAGAAATTAAAAAAAATTTTTTTTTAAGTTTCCACAGCGTATATAATACCAGGAGGTTGACACAATAGCTTGGAAGCTGGCCTCACATGCTGGGGGAAAGTCATACCAAATGGAGAAGGGAACACCAAGTAGATTGTGATTGGAGATCCCGCGTGGTAAGGGAGATGCGCGCTGAAAGTGGACTAGTGACCGAACATGATGACCACTCAATACCCTATTGCAGACCACAACACCCAAAAGGAGAGAGAACAAATTGGAATGCCCTGCCACAGAGGCGGAGGGGGGGGGGGATGGGATTGGGGGGTGGGAGGGATACTGGGTTCATTGGTGGTGGAGAATGGACACTGGTGGAGGGATGGGCTCCCGAACACTGCATGAGGGAAAAACAAGCACGAAATGTGTGAATCTGTAACTGTACCCTCACTGTGACTCACTAATTAAAAAATAAAAAAAAATTAAATAAAAAAAAGTTTCCACAGCGTCTGGGGAGATGACTCAAGGGCTGAAGGCCCAGCAGCAGCTGCAGGTTTGCTTCCCAGCAGTGCCTGGACCCCCTCCCCCAAGCAACGAGAATAGAGTGAACAATGCAGCTGTGCCCCCTCCCCACTAAAAAGAAATCCATTTTCCCCTCAGCATTTTAAAAAATTGGACGCATTTGACATCACACTGTAAGATAGCATTTATCAGTCCCGTTTGCATACTCAGGATACCCTCATGCTGCTGAGTCAGGCTCGCACCAACTCCATTCTCTTTCCTCCTTCTGTGGTTTAGGCTTACCCTTCCCCCCCCCCCAGTTAAATGTCCTTTTTTTGCTTTCGGCTTACCAACTGAGCAAGTTCTTTCCTTCCCTTCCCTCCCCTTCTTTTTCTCCTTCCCTTCCCTTCTTTCCCTTTTCTTTCCCCCTCCCCCCTTCCCTTCCCTTCCCTTCCCTTCCCTTCCCTTCCCTTCCCTTCCCTTCCCTTCCCTTCCCTTCCCTTCCCTTCCCTTCCCTTCCCTTCCCTTCCCTTCTCTTCCCTTCCCTTCCCTTCCCTTCCCTCCCCTCCCCTCCTCTCCCTCTCCCCTCCCCTCCCCTCTCCCCTCCCCTCCCTTCTCCTCTCCCCAAGGGTGGGGCTGACCACATAAGGTGAGCACCTTACTTCCCAGGTTGTCTCTCCTGGACCAGATATGTTGATTTCTTGGAGTCCTCTGCCGGCTTTATTTCCTATGATCTAGTCTCCATTTTCACCTTGGTATTTTTCATTTCCATTTTCACTCCACTTTTCTGATACTTTCACGAGACTCTGTCCCTTTAGGCTGACCGAGGATATTAAAGGCGTGTTGGCCCCATCATTACCGGCACATTTTAGCATGAATGTCAGTTAAGCCAGAGTGATGGCTGCGCAGACCATATTACCTAGGCTCAGTTTTAATTCTATAAATAGTACCCTGGTACTTTTCCATGAATGAACGAGAAGTGTTGGCTTTAGATAATCTCGATCAGAAAGAAGAAGTGAGAAATATGTTTGGCTATTTTGGGTATTCCCTAGAATCCAGATTGAGTTCTAGAATCCAACTTAAGAATTGAAAGGGGAACAGTTTTCACTGAGTGAAGCATTCACTTCAAATTTCTGTTTTTGTTTTCTTTGGGCACATCTGCAGCGGTGCTCAGGGCTTCCTGGCTCTGTGCTTAGGGGTCGCTCCTGGCAGGTCTCAGGGGGACCATATGCCATGCCAGGGATCAAACCGGAGTCAGCTACACCCAAAGAAGTGTTTTATCCCTGCACTATCTCTCAGCCCCTCACTTCAAATCTCTAGGATAGTCACAAAAATAAAGATTTGTTGTTGTTGCTGTTAAGCTTCAGCTTATTATTTTGGTGTTTATTTCCTGGGGTCGAATTTTGAATGGAGAGTGTTGGGTGCACGCCTAGGGCAGGAGCAAGTCCAAACAGAGGACTCCGGGGTATCTTTGGGAGGGTCCGGACGAAAGAACATTCTGCTTTCTTTCTGATTTGTGAGTGTTCTTTCTACCTGGGCTCTCAAACTCTGGTTACAATAGCACAAAATTGTCTCGTGAGGGGTGACGATGATTTAATCAAAAAGTTGTACGTGAAACACTTTTAATGGACAGAGGAGAAAGAAAGGTCATCAGGACATGCTTTTGAAATCAGATGACTTCTAGATAAAGGTGGTCTTGGGGTCATGAGGAGCAGAAAACAGGGAGAGGAGAGGAAGTGTTCCAACTGCTTTCAAGCTCTGCCTGCCCAGGCTTAGTGACTGGAACTTCTCTCCTTTTCCTCTCTCTGGGTCCCACTTAAGAAGGTAGCTAGTTTGAATGTATTTCATGCCTTAGCTTGGGGAGCATTTGGATTACCCACCTGTACCTATATGCATGTGGCACGAATGAACGTGGGGGGAAATAAGAAAGTGGGCCCAATAATTCACTATTTTATGGGAACCACAAACAAGCGATGTAGTGGGCAATGACTGTGTGTCAAATGGTTTAACAAGAATGTGCACCAAATGCCAAAGAGGTGAAGCAGGAAGGAAGGAAAAAACCGGCTCAACTTAGGGAATCGGAAGAATTCTGTATAAAGAATTCTGTATTGAGTAGAAGCAGTAAGGAAGTGACATTAAGGCAGAGGAAATACTGGTGTAAGCACAGCGATCTGGCTTGGCCCAGTCCATTTGGGGAAGTCACTGCAAATAGCTCTCCATGGCTGTAAGCAAGAGGGCTAGAAAAGTGGGTGGGTGGGTTGGAGGGAGAAACAGGGATTTAGAGGGAGCAGTGCAGGACATGGAGACCTTGAAGAGGTTCTGCAAGGCCAGACCTGACCAGGTTTAGTACTTTAGAAAGCTAATCCTGGAGATCAATTGTGGCTCTAGAATCATGACCCATATTAATGAACAAAAATAGCACATTGTAGAATCAGAGTGGAGCTGACTATCTCTAAGACATCATGATTGTATGATACATTTTGGTTTTAGAGATGTTAAAAAAAAAAAGGTGCCTCTTAGAGTAGAACAATTATGGCATGCCTGATTAGGTTCAGTATTTATTTACTTACTTATTTATTTTGACAGTACCAGGAATAGAACCCACGACGATACAGCCCTTGCCCTAGTTCTATCTTTAAGAAAAAAAAAAAAACATTTGCATATTTGGGAATAAAAGCGAAGGGCAGGGGCCAGAGAGAGAGAGAGAGAGAGAGAGAGAGAGAGAGAGAGAGAGAGAACAGAGTTAGGTCTCTTGCCTCACATCCCCGAAGACCTAGTTGAATCCCTGACACTGAGTCCCACCAGCAGTGATCCCTGAGCACATGCCTTGCTGGTGTAGGGCCCTGAGTTCAGTCCCTAACATCACACACCCCACCCCACCCCAGCCACACCGGCAGCTCACATTGTCTGGTAATCCCGGTAACACCATGCCCCACTCCACACACACACACCTCTTGAGTGCAAGCTGTTCTGCATTTGTGGGCTCACACCTGATCACTGAGATTTCCAGCCCTGTTGGTGAGTATTGTTGGGAGTGGACCTCAGGGTCCCCAGAGCTCTGTTTGGGAGACAGAATATATCTGTACGTGTGTGTGTGTGTGTGTGTGTGTGTATGCATGGTTGTGTATCAAATCATTATATTGGAGAAAGGAAATAAAGCTGCTGCAGCAAAGAGAATGTTCTAGAAGATGCTAAAATGATCTAGAAAAAGCATACCGATAGTCTGGGCGCAGCTGAGTCCCAGAAAGGGAGAAACTCAGATGTTTTGAAGAGATAAATATCTCCAAATAGTGGGAGACATCAAAAGATTTTTGGAGCCTGAGGAGTTTAAGGGTGAACCACAAGCCTAATGCTGGTTATCACCTATATGAGTAGAGAATGCAGAAGAACAAGTTGATTTTAGAGATGGGAATGATGTACCATTCAGTTTGGACATAAGAAGTGTGAGGTTCCTATGGGCCATAAAGAAAACATAACTCTAGATCATATCTAGAATGCTCCTGGCAAGGAAGTGGGACACTCCAAGAAGGTATGGTATTAGCATATATAAAGGATCATTTAAACCACGGGTGAAGATAACATTGCAGAGAGAGAGAGAGAGAGAGAGAGAGAGAGAGAGAGAGAGAGAAGAACACGTGAGCACATAGGGAGGAGGGGAGTGGAGTGGGGGCTTTCATTTTTCTCTAGCCAGAGTTTGAAGAAGTGAGGAACTGTGTGGAATGGCTAGAGAGGAGGAGCAACCGCCTCTATCATGCTATCACCAGCACAGAGGCAGAGGGGAAGAGCTTTCTAGAAAGGACGCCAAGTTAGATAAGAAGTGAAATCGGAACAGTGCGGTCACAGGGTGGGGGGGGGCTGGTCCAGTCTCAGAAGATTTGGGGAGACACAGATCAGGTAAAGAACACGAGTCAGGTGAGAGTGAGAATGACTTGACCGTCAAAGGAAGCAGAAAAGAGAACTCTTCTCAGATCCACCAGATCGTGAAACCCAAGATTTTGTTTTCCTGGTAGTGTTAGAAGAGATGCAATCATGTCTGTGCAGAGGGAGAGGAGCCAGGGAAGGATAAAGTTGAAGAAGGGAGAGTAAATAATTGATGGAACAGGGCCTGGGGGTGGAGCTGAAGTCCAGAGTTCAGGAGATTCCCAGACAGAGGAGAGCTGCAGAGAACAGGGAGGAGGAAAATGGGTGATGCATTTGCTGGGAGAGAAGATTTGAAGAAATCTCGAGGGGGTTGAAAAGCAGGTACATAGGCTGGAGCGATAGCACAGTGGGTAGGGCGCTTGCCTTGCACACGGCTAACCCAGGTTTGATCCCCAATATCCCATAGGTTCCCTGAGCACCACCAGGAGTAATTCCTGAGTGCAGACCCTGGAATAACCCCTGAGCATTGCCAGATGTGACCCCAAACATAAGAAAATAAGAACAAAAGAGCAAAGCAGGAACAGTAGAGTGAATTTAAGGCAAGAAGATTAGGGTATTGTGAGCAGAACAACAAATAGTTTCAACTCTTGAGACTTAGGAATTCCAAAGTGAAATAGTTTTGGAATATTAGCTAACATTATTAATAGCTATTAAATAATAGCTAACATTCTGAGTGTGCAGATGGGGTCACCTGGGAAGGGCCTTGGAGGGACTCGCATCAGGATGCTGAGAACGCCTTACACAGGGATATCAAAGTCAGCCGGGATGGAACGGACCGCAAGAATCCTCTCCATAGTCCTTAGTATTGAAACAAAAATAACACAGAAGGCTTCCCCCCACCCCAAAAGTGCTTGCTGTGTATTCTCTGTTCAGCTACCACCTGCATTCTTAGAGGCCCCACATCTGTACGTGAGGTTCAGTAGTAGGCTATGAAGTAATTAGTCTGATTTTTTTTTTCTTTTTGGGTCACACCTGGCGATGCACAGGGGTTACTCCTGGCTCTGCACTCAGGAATTACTCCTGGTGGTGCTCAGGGGGCCATATGGGATGCTGGGAATCAAACCCTGGTCAACTGCGTGCAAGGCAAATGCCCTCCCTGCTGTGCTATTGCTCCAGACCCAGTCTGATCTTTTTAAAAAACTTTCTATTGAATCACTTCGAGATAGACCCTTACAATGCTGTTTGTGATTAGATTTCAGTCCTACAGTTCCAACACCCATCTCTCCACCAGGGTACATTTCCCAACACCAGTGTCTGCTACCCCTCTGTGTGCCTCTATAGGAGGTGCTTTTCTTCTCTCTCTCTCTCTCTCTCTCTCTCTCTCCCCCCCCCCTTTTGGCCATTGTGGTTTACAATACTGATACTGAATGCACAGGGGTTACTCCTGGTGGTGCTCAGGGGACCATATGGGATGCCGGGAATTGGACCTGGGTTAGCTGCGAGCAAGGCAAACGCCCTAGTCACTGTACTATATTGCTCCAGCCCCCCTTTACCTAATTTTAGTCCTCAGATCTTGTCCAGCATAATCATTCCAAGCTATTGTTGTCATACCGGTCTCTTCTCTGTCTTTTTTTTTTTTTTCAATTCAATCACCATGTGGAAAATAACAATGCTTTCAGGCTTAAGTCTCAGTTACACAATGCTGAAACAACCATCCCTTCACCTATTCTACATATTCCACATAGTGCACATATTCCACCACCAAAAAAAACCCCAGTATACTTCCCACCTCCCACCCCCCCACCCCTCCCCCCTGTGTAACTGATAATTTTCACTTTACTTTCTCTTTACTTTGGTTGCATTCAATATTTCAACAAAAAAACTCACTATTATTGTTAGGAGTTCCCCACCTCATAATCTCTTTTCTCTATCTTACCTACCCTCAGCCCCACACACACTCGTGGTTATTCCCAACCATTGGCCAGTCCTCCTAGCCCCTGTTTTCCCTGGCCGTGGATATTAGTCTACTAATTAGTCTGATCTTGCCGCTATCCCTGTTTCTATAAACTTGGCCAATTCATAAGCTCTGTGGACCTGGTGGTCTCCACTTGCCAATGGGGGATTAGGCCAGACACCACTGAGCTCCTTCCAGGGCGCCTGCTCTGATTCCAAGCTCGATTCTCCCACTAATCATCTAGTGAAGTGTAGCTATTAGCATGAGGCTATTATTATCCTTATTGGGTCGTCAAGGCAATCAGCATTCAATAATGGAATGTCCTATTATTTTGTAGCACACGGATATCAGAGCCGGGGTTCACACCCAGACAGTGTTGGTCTGGATTAAGCATCACTTGCCTCCTCTCTGCATTGCTGTTTCCTTGCAGAGACCCTGACACGCAGCCTGCTTCCCCACTCTAACCCCTTGTCTTCTCCATTCTTTCCCCCTCTGGTCCCCATTGGCTGGTTTCTTTCCTAAAACAAACACCCTTCTCCCCTCCAAGAGCTCTCGCCTCTTCTTCAGTCACTGCCTTAGCTCATCTTCATCGCGTCTGATATATCACCTCCTTGTCCTAACTCTTGGATAAATCAGCTTCCCACCTCCAGGCACTTCTATCTGGGGAAACTGAGGTTTGGCATGCCTAACAGACACTGAAGAAGAGGTGCCAAGTGTGCAGTGAGCTACACATTTCTGAAGCTTAGTGATCACAGCACCTGGGACACGACCAGTAAAAATAATTTACTTATTTTTTCATTTGTTGGCAGCACCAGAAACCAGAACACGGGTTCTAGAAGAGCAGAAACTGTCCTGTTCACTAGCAAAGAGAGGACTCAGCATAACCGTGTTTTGGTTTCCTGGTGTTGCTCTGGAGCACACAGAGTGACTTAAAATCACAGATATTTCTTCAATTTGGCAGGGAGGGGGGCACAAGTAACGGTACTCAGGTGTTTCTCCTGGCTCTGTGCTCAGGGATCACTTCTAGGGGTGCTCAGGGACCCACTTACAGTGTCAGGGATTGAGCTCAGATTGGCTGTGTGCAAGGCAAGTACCCTCCTCGCTGTACTGTCTCTTCATAGTACAAATGTCTGAAGTACTATCTCTGCAGACAGTTCTTCTTTTGCAGTCCTGGAGGCCAAGCATTGAAAATCAAAGTGTAGGCAGGGTTCTGCCCCTCTGTAGATTCTAAAAGAGAACATTTCCTTTCCTTCCCCAGGTCTATGTCACTGTCTGTATTCCTGGGTGTCCTTGGCTTGTGGCCACATGGCTCCAGTCTCCTGCTCTTTTTCTCTTCTGTCTCTTACAAGGACATTTGTCATCGGATATAGGGCCTGCTTGGATAATCAGGATGCTCTGATATCAGCATCCTTGGTTATAGCCACAATCCTTTTTTTCAAATAAGGTTTCAGGCCTTGGGGTGTAGGCCTGAATATATCTTTTGTGGGCCATGCATTCAACCCACTGCATAAAGGAACAGGTAGAAGGTCAAGGTCTTACTCCAACCTCACACTTCTCCTGTTTTTATTCTAACTTAAATTTTCTTTTAGAATGAATTCATTGTTTCCTAATCAAAAAGAGACCCCTACCACCCCCATCCATGCCCCTCCTAAATATTAGACAATGTTACATTATTAAAGTCTCAATAATAACAGCACAGAGGAATTTTAAAGATATGAACTCACTGATTTCCTGCAGCAGTCTTATGAAGTTCTCTATATTATAATTCTTTTTTTTTTTTTGCATGTTCTTTTTCTTTTTGGGTCACACCCAGCAATGCACAGGGTTACTCCTGGCTCTTGCACTCAGTAATTACTCCTGGCGGTGCTTGGGAAACCATATGGGATGCTGGGAATCGAATTTGGGTTGGCCGCGTGCACAGCAAACGCCCTACCTGCTGTGCTATCGCTCCAGCCCCCTATATTATTATTCTTATTTGCTGTGATTTTCTAATTTTTATTCTTGTGTTTTCTCTCTTCCCCAGCAGACCTTCCACGCAAGACTGGAGGGTTGACTAAATTACTGAACAAGAGACAGGTTGGTAACAGACTGGAGAGTAGTTTTGAGTATCAAATTTGGATTTCATCTTTTAGATCACAGTTCACCAAGAGAATGCTAAAGCTAAGAAGTGATAGAGTGACCCCTTTTTCAAATACATCCTCCCTTGAGAGAAGCCTCATAAAATATTATTTTAATTATCATCTCCAAAGATGTAGCTCCACCTAGACCTTTGCTTGAACTCTGGTCTCACAGTGCCAGCTTCCTGCTGGATCTCCTTAGGGTCAAACTCAGCATGTCCAGATCGGCCTTCATTACCCTCTTTCCTCCTCCAAAGTCACTCCTCCTGTGTAATTGGACCCACAGGCATCCACACTAAATAACCTGAATTAACCCCAAACACTTTCCTCATCTCAGTCCTAGTTAGTCATCAGGTCTAATGACTAATGACTAATTCTATCTCCTGAACATTATCTCAAATCCTTTCCTTTGGTCACTGCCATAGAGTTCTGGCTCTTACATCATTAACCTGAACTACTGTCCTAGCCCCTATGCCAGTCTCCCTCCCTTTCGTCTTCTTTCTCCAACTCCAATCCATCTGCCACTCTGTTCATTTTCATTGTATCACTGTATCACTGTCATTGAGCCGGCATCAGTAACGTCTCCATTATGAGACTTGTTACTGTTTTTGGCATATCGAATACGCCACGGGTAGCTTGCCAGGCTCTGCCATTGGGGCGAGATACTCTCCGTAGCTTGCTGGGCTCTCCTAGAGGGGCGGAGGAATCAAACCCAGGTCGGCTGCGTGAAAGGCAAATGCCTACCTGCTGTGCTACCACTCCAGCCGCATTTTATAAAGCAAAGTCCAGATTTTATCATGCCATGCTTTTGTTAAAACAATAAATACACAAAGCTTCAATACAATGATGCTTCATTGCTTACAATAGCAGGATCTTCAAAAATCTTCCTACCAGATGCAGCAGTGAACCCTGCAAGACAACAGCTTGCCAGAGATCTCCGGATCCCAAGACAGTCCGACTTCACCAGGGCACCTCAAATGGAGCCCGTGTCCCAGCTTCACCCACTCCAGATGAGCCCCCGGTGGCCACAGACTTCCAGAAGAAAAACCAAGGTACCAGGGACCAGGCTCTGAAGACGCCAGGCCACATTGTCAGAGACGGTTCATCCCATCTCCCTGCCTGCCCCTTTGGGGTGCTGGCTGTCACGCCCACGAACTGCCTTGGGCCATGATGCAGAGACTCCCAAGTGAATCTCAAAATGGACTAGGTCCCTACAGAGATGTCTCTGCACCCAATCATTTACATATTTAGACTTCCAGAACCGCACAACCTCTCATGATATTCATAATAAATGATAGAAAATAAATTATCTAGAATCTGCCTGTGGCAGGCAGGCTTCAACAACAACAGTGGTGGGAAAATGCAAAATAATGGTAGTGGGAAGGTGTAGGTGGTGGGATTGGCGTTGAAATATTGAATGTAATCAATCAATGTGAACAACCTTATGAAAATAAAATTTAACAATTACAATAAAAACCTACCTGCCAGAGATTTCCCTTCCCTCCTGTTGATTTACTTAGCACATGTGTATTGAATGCTGACCACATATCCAGCATCCATTCACTCCTGAGGGAGATTCCCCCCCCACACACACACACAGAGATGGGCACAGATGCTCTCTCTTAGGGTTGCCTGAATTGTGGGAAGGAAAAGACTCTAAGGGAAGATACTACGACTGCAAGGGGCTGAGAGTGGCATCCTCTTGTTTGCTCGTAGTTTATGCTAAACTTTTATGTTGTTTTTTATGCCTTTAGTGTATACTGAACCTTTATTTATTTATTTATTTATTTGCTTTTTGGGTCACACTCGGCGATGCACAGGGGTTACTCCTGGCTCTTTACTCAGGAATTACCCCCTGGCAGTGCTCAGGGGACCATATGGGATGCTGGGATTCGAACCCGGGTCGGCCGTGTGCAAGGCAAACGCCCTACCCGCTGTGCTATCGCTCCAGCCCCCTGAACCTTTATTTTTTATACTTAGCGAATAGACTTGTAGATTTTAATTTTTTCATTAAAATTTTTTTAATTAAAAAAATTTTTTATTTTAAATCAATCTTCACCAAGAAGGCAAAGTATTGAAAATTGATTCTCACCAAGAAATCATAGATGGAAAATAATACTAAACTATAAGTAGTTGAGAAAGCGATACTGTAAGCCAAAAATACTGGGGCTATACCTCGTCTGATGGAGCAACAGTAGGTTTAAACAGTAATCATTTAATCACATCTGACAAGATTAAGTTCTCAAGTGAAAACTTATGGAAAATAACAACTGAAACACAGATTTAAATGCTCCATCTTTAATGATTTGTTCTGCCTCAAGTGTATATTGGGACTTGAATATTAGGTGTCAATAGTTGAGAAAGCCATACAATGAGAAACAGTATCTTTAAATTTTTAAGTGTACTATATTTTATTATTTATGTTTTATTGTTTGTTTGGGGGCCACACCTGGCAGTGCTCAGGAGTTACTCCTGACTCTGCACTCAGGAATCACTCCTGGTGGGCTCCGGGCACCAGATTCCGAGAATCGAACCCAGGTTTGCAGCATCGAGGCCAGCACCCTACTAGCTGAACTATCTCTCTGGCCTCATGTGTATTATATTTTATAGGAGCTCTCCACCAATGATGAAGGGAGTCGTGGGCCCAGTCTGGTTGATGCTTGAGCCATCTACCTCCCCGGAAATCTGTAGGATATTTTGCAGCATAAAAGTGTGATTCTAGTTTATAGAAGGATCACACTTTTATCAGTTCTCTTCTGGAAAAAGGAAAGCACCTAACTCCACAGGAGAAAGTTTCTCAGGTTCATACTGTTAAACATTACAAAGTTAGAAAACAAACTACTGACCTTTAGTTCTGTTTCTAAATGAAAAGCGTAATCAACAGTATCTTTGTAATCATGTTTATTATTCTATTTCTTCTTGACTGGAGTGATAGTCCAGCGGGTAGGGCATTTGCCTTGCATGCAGCTAACCCAGGTTCGATTTCTACATCCCTCTTGGAGAACCCGGCAAGCTACTGAGAGTATCTTGCCCACACGGCAGAGCCTGGCAAGCTACCCACGGTGTATTCGATATGCCAAAAATAGTAACAACAAATCTCACAATGGAGGACGGTGCCCACTCGAACAAATCGATGAACAACGGGATGACAGTGCTACAGTACTTTCTTCTTACAGTGTACATTTGTGTGGTGGCATATGTATCTGATTTTTTAAAAAGAATTTCCCTGATTTCTTGCAAAGTCCTTGTGTTTGTTTCATTTTGCTTTCTGGCAGCTTTGTGATCTGGCTAATTTTTCTCTTGGGCTGGCTGTTGCTCTCTGCTTCATTTGGGTAGAATCCTAAAGATTGTTCAAGTTTTCCCCAGCATGCAGAAGCACAAACACTTTCCTCTCTTCCTTTAGAGGAGGAAACACATCTATTACCTATATCGATTATGTGCATCTCACCTTGGGTTATAACTTTCTTGTTAAGAATTTCTCCTAGTGGATTGAGTTTCCTTTAGGTAACAATCATTCCCAGTTATCATTTGGTCCTCAATGCTAGGCAGTTGCAAGGAGCCATTATGATGAATTTAATAATCTCAGAATTCAACATCCTAAATTTCAAATCAATGTGAGAGATAGAGAAAATTGAGAGAACACAAGATATAAATAACCCTTTGTGGCCTGGGGCGATAGCACAGCGGGTAGGGCATTTGCCTTGTATGCAGCTGACCCGGGTTCGATTCCCAGCATCCCATATGGTCCCCCTAAGCACTGCTAGGAGTAATTCTTGAGTGCAAAGCCAGGAGTAACCGCTGTGCATCGCTGGGTGTGACCCAAAAAGCAAAAAAAAAAAAAAAAAAAAAAAAGATATAAATAACCCTGTGTGTGTGAGAGAGAGAGACAGAGGCAGAGAGACAGAGAGAGACAGAGAGAAGTACAGTTTCAAAGGAAGAGGTTTATAGTCTCTCAACTTTTTATAGGAGTGATTCTAAGATGTGTTTTGTAGGCTCTTTTGAAAGACTGTAAATTTAGGGTCAGTGGGTAGGGCACTTGCCCTGCACAGGGCCAACCCTGGTTTAATCCTGGGCACCAAATTTGGTCCTCTAAACACCATCAGGAATGATTCTGAGCACAGAGTACAGCTAGGCTCCAAAACCAAAAAAAAACTGACTATAAATTTAACAAGTGCACATCCTTATTCATTACATATGAAGAATGTAAAATTCCACAGATCTTCGTGTTTTTTTTTCTGTACAGCCAAGGGCTACTTAGAAGTCTACTAAATGACAGCAGGGTGGGGGCGTAGGGATGGGCAGGAGGAAAACTGGGGCCATTGGTGGTGGGAAATGTACACTGGTGAAGGGCTGGGCATTAAAACATTATATAGGACTGGAGTGATAGCACAGTGGGTAGGGCGTTTACCTTGCATGCGGCTGACCCAGGTTCAATTCCCAGCATCCCATATGGTCCCCTGAGCACCGCCAGGAGTAATTCCTGAGCACAGAGTCAGGAGTAACCCCTGTGCATCACCGGGTGTGACCCAAAAAGCAAAAAAATAAATAAATAAAACATTATATGACTGAAACCAAATCATGAACAACTTTATAACTATGCATATCACGGTGAGTCAACTGAAAAAAAATCTACCAAATGAGTTCTTAAAATATGGTATGTGTTGGGGGCTAGAGAGATAGTGCAGGAGGTAAGGTGCTCGCCTTGCACTCAGCTGACCCAGGTTTGAGCCCCAGAGCGCCCCATATGGTCCCTTGAGCCCACCAGGAGTGATTCCTGAGTGCAGAACCAAGAGGAAGTCTTGAGTGCAAATAGGGTAGACCAAAATGGGGAAAAAAAAAAAGTCTGACATGTGTAAACTACAGTTGGCACATATCTGAAGAGTATGAAGGATTCTGATTTATCATTCTAATAAAAAGTCTGGCAGCACCGCCCCTCCAAATGCTTGGCAAATGCACATATGCAGATAGTTGGATTTCTCTCAAATTTCAAAAAGCTAATTTTCATGCAACGTTGCTATTACACTGAAGTAGCTGAAGTTCTGATAACAGTTCTCACTTAGTAATTATACATTATTATGAGTTTGGCTTTGTAAGTGTCCATCAATTTGTTGGTGTCACAGAAGGATAGTTTCAGATACAGGGTCCGAGATACAGGGTCCGGAAGCAAAATGTCTTATACACAGGCCAGGGATGTAGTTCAATAGTACAATACTTGTGTTGCATGTGTGAGGCTGAAGGAAGTATGGAAGGGAGGGAGGGAGGAATCAAGGAGGAAAGGAAGGAAGGGAAGGATGGAGGGAAGGAGGGAGGATGAAAGGAAGGAAGAAGGGAAATGAAAGGAGGAAGGGAGGGACGAAGGGAGGAAGGAAGGAGAAGAAGTTTGACTACACGTAACCTGCTGTTTATGTGACCATTTTCTTAACAAAGGTAATGAAGAAAAAGGTCAGTATCTGATCCCAAATAAAATTTTTTTCTCAAAACTGGGGATATTGGTGATGGGAAATGTGCACTGTTGAAGGGATGGGTGTTGGAACATTGTATAACTGGAACCAATCATGAACAATTTTGTAACTGTATCTCATGATGATTCAATAAAATTAAATGTAAACGCAAAAAAAAAAACAAAACAACTTTCCCAGTGATTTTTTAAAAATTGAACCTAGGGGAAGAGTTCAAATTTCTTCATGGGTGAAGGGACAAAGTCCAGAGCTCTTCGTATACTTCCAGTGGGAACGTAAAATAGAGCTGTGGCTTTGGAAAACAGCCTGGTGACTCGGCAGACAGTTAAACAGATGTCTAAGTAGCTGTATGACACGCTCGTATGCTCATGGGAACTCAAAACATGATCACCAAGAAACTTGCAAGTGTATTTATATCAGCATCATTTCTTTTCTTTTTTTTTTCTTTTTGGGTCACACCCGGCAATGTACAGGGGTTACTCCTGGCTCTGCACTCAGGAACCACTCCTGGAGGTGCTCAGGGGACCATATGGGATGCTGGGAATCAAACTCGGGTTGGCCGCGTGCAAGGCAAACGCCTTACCTGCTGTGCTATCACTCCAGCCCCTATCAGCATCATTTCTTCTAGCCCAAAGCATAAATAGCCCATGTGTGTCACTCATAAATGAATAAGCAAAATGTTGTATATATGTACAATGGAATATAACTTGGCAATGAAAAGGAAAGAAGTGCTGGTAGACACTGCAATATGAGTTAATATTGAAAATCTTAAGCTAGGGGAAAGAAGCCACAGCTTACAAAATATTGATTTATGATTCCATGTATATGAACTATGCAGTTACAAGCAAATCCATTGAGAGAGAAGGTTGATGACATGACTGAAAGATGTTGGAAATGGGACGTGACTGGATATGGGGAGACGGGATTCAGGCATATGACCAAGGATTGTATCCATCGTGTCTATGTAATAAAATTTTGCTGAATCTAGGGAGGCTCGGGCTGGAGTGATAGCACAGTGGGTAGGGTGTTTGCCTTGCACGTGGCCAACTCTAGTTTGATTCCTCCGCCCCTCTCGGAGAGCCTGGCAAGCTACTGAGAATATCCTGCCCGCATGGCAGAGCCTGGTAAGCTACCCGTGAGGTATTCAATATGCCAAAAACAGTAACAAGTCTTACAATGGAGACATTACTGGTGCCCACTCGAGCAAATCAATGAGCAATGGTATGACAGTGATATAGTGATACAGGGAGGCTTACTTCCTGATTAGTAAAAATCTCATAAAGAAGGGAAAAATAAAAAAGAAGGAAAGAAAAGATTCATAATAGCAACTATTTGCTTGTTTGTTTGTTTGTTTGTTTGATTTTGGGGTCACACCAGGTGATGCACAGGGGTTACTCCTGGCTCATGCACTCAGGAATTACTCCTGCGGAGGGACCGTATAGGATGCTGGGAATCGAACCCAGGTCAGCCACGTGCAAGGCAAACGCCCTCGCTACCCGCTGTGCTATTGCTTCAGCCCTCATAGTTTTTTTGTTTGTTTTTTCATTGATAGCAACTATTTGCAACAGCAAGTAACAAACACAATATTCAATAGTAGGGTTTAAAAAAAAATAAATATAGTACCTTTAAATTTTCAAATATTAATAAATTACTATAACAAAAATTATAAATAGTAAAATACTTTTGAAATAAATTTAAAAACTAAGATTTATAAAGTAAGATGTACTAAGAACTAAATGAACATTAAGACACATAGAGAACTCCTGGAAAGAATTACAGTAAAATGTTAGCCAAAACACACACAAAAAAGTTCAGTGTACTGGAGCGTAGCTCAAGTAATTAGACCCCCAACACCCCCATTCCGACCTCACTTTATGTCTCTTGCATTTGGCTCTGAATTTTCTATAGTAAAACAGACAATAGAAATATATTTCCATGAGTTTTCCAATTTAGCTTAGTAAATTATCAAACTTGAAAGCGTATATGAACCCCTAAATTGGGAATCAGGTTGATCCCTGAAAAGAGTAGATGCCCCCCTTCCTTGTGGCTGGCATCTGAAGTGGGGGTGACTTGTGGTACTGAGCCCTTAGCCCAGAGAGGGGGAGAGAGAGGGGGGGAGAAAGGGAGAGAGGAGGGGGGGGAGAGGGAGGGAGGGAGGGAGAGAGAGAGAGAGAGAGAGAGAGAGAGGGAGGGAGAGAGAGAGGTGGGTTTGAGTGCAGTTGTTTGGCACCCATGTGCTTGAGAGAGTTGTTGGCACGCACTGGGGCACTGGTTAGTCCTGACTGAGAGCTATTATCTAAAAAGTTTGAAAACACCAGAGGAAAGTACTTAACATAGGAGTCCCAAATCTTGAAGATAGATAGAAAATAACAATTGTGCTACTTTGAGGCACTTCTCAAAATGAGAGATAAAGCTATTGACATTTTAAGAGTCAAACTGTACTTTAAGATATGAACAGTAACTAGAAATACTTTGCAAGATACTGTCTCTTCTTATCAACCCATTTAAGAAAACGAGGATTTTTACCCAATTTTATGTCCTTTTTGAGGGGGCGGGGCGTGAGAGGATCTCCCTGGACCTTAAAACAAAACAACTGCCTCAAATACATATGATTGGTGGTAGGAATGCAACACATTACATTTTTCCAATAGATGTTTTTATTATATTCATTCTTCTGAGAAGGCAGATTATTCCCAAACTTGATTCTTACCCTTCTGTTATGTCTCCATGCCCAGGTAGGAAGAATGACCTTATAAAAAATTTATATACATAAGGACAGAAATACTTCAGGCTGTAAAGGGATAAGAACAGTTTATTCAGGTTTTTCGTTTGTTTAGGTTTTGAGGCCACACGAGGGCTTCCTCCTGACTCTGCACTCAGGAATTGCTCCTGGCAAACTCTAGGAGCCACGTGGGAAGCCAGGGACCCAACGCAGATGAACTACATGTAAGGCAAGGGCCCTACCCTTCGTGCTCTCTCTCAGCCCCCCAGAACTGTCCATTCATTTAAAAACTGTGGTGTTCCAAGAAAATGGAAATAAAGAATGGTATATCCTGGCCTTTTATGGCAGGAATATACTCAAATTTGTGTTCAGAAATACAAGCAGTTTATGTGGCATAATATAACCAAGTATATTATATAGTGACTAGAAATGACAAGAGGACCTTTAAAAATCAACTATGAGGAAAATACTGAAAATGTCATGTCCGTGTCCATTGACATAGTCTTCTTTATGAGAAATAATACCACTATCTGCTTGTAATTCTGACCTAACTAAACCAGAATCACCACCTTACATTAATTTCAAATTAAAAATTTCAAGAAAAGATTTATTATTCCCCTTGACACAACAAATCATTTTCACTGTTATTTTATTTTATTTTATTTTTGGGCGATGCACAGGGGTCACTCCTGGCTCTGCACTCAGGAATTACTCCTGGCAGTGCTCAGGGGACCATATGGGATGCTGTGAATCGAACCCGGGTAGGCCGAGTACAAGGCAAACACCCTACCCGCTGTGCTATCGCTCCAGCCCCATTTAGTGTTATTTTAAACTGAGACTATTTGCAGGAATTCATTGAATTAGTGCCTCAAATTATGATAAAAATGGCATAATGGCATTATTTTTTCTCATTTTAAAAGATTGCTGTTAGGGCTGGAGTAATAGCACAGCAGGTAGGGCATTTGCCTTGCACGCGGCAGACCCGGGTTCGATTCCCAGCATCCCATATGGTCCCCTGAGCACCACTAGAAGTAATTCCTGAGTGCAGAGCCAGGAGTAACCCCTGTGCATTGCTGGGTGTGACCCAAAAATAAAAAAAATAAAAAAATAAAAGATTGCTGTTAATCTTATGACGGGTCCTCATAGATATCTTTTTGCACTAGAGAAAACATCTTACACTATTTTCCTAAGTTTAAAAACTGTTGTAGACTCTGTTCATAGCACCTTGAAGAAACAGTGAATAGGAATAAAATTATGCAAATGACTTCCACTTTGCTAATTGAATAACACTTTAGTTCCTCCAAAGTAGTTCCTAGAGACTATGACAAGTAGTTCATTTATTTTTAATTGCTAATGTAATTTCGACTATAACACAATTATTTAGGAAATGACTTCATAAAGAAAGCACTTGCCGGCGAGAGAAATAATCAAATATGAATTAATCTTCAGGATTCCATCAGGCACAGGACTCACGATACTCTTTAGAAGAAATGAGATCTTCTTGTAATTTTAACGTTCAGATGCAATGTATCTTACATGTGTAATCACAGCAAGTATGCGTCTTGCTATATGCTGAATGTGTTACATATATTCTCTGAAAGTACCGTAGTGTCAGAAGCTCCGCCTGGCAGGCTGCTCGGTTGGCTTTGCGTCCTTCTCAGAAGCTCTCCAGTGCTGGAAACTCACCCTTAAAAGCAGCATTCCTACTTTATCGTAGGAAACAGACTCTGTCTCTGATATGTCTTCTAGAGCCAGATCTCTAGACTTAACTCCACATTCTTCACCCTGGTCCTGCACCATGGCCGGCTTTTTGGAGTAGCAGTGAGCATGAAACTCAACAAAATAGATCTTCAGTTCCATCACTAATTTGCATGCAGATCATGGCAGGGAATCTTTCTGAATTCCAGTTTAGCCAACTTCAAAAATAGGATGAGATGACTGAAACAGGGGCTGGAGTGATAGGACAGCGGGTAGGGTAATTGCCCTGGACACAACTGACCCCGCTTCCATCTCTGGTACCCCATGTGGTACCCCGAGCCCCGACAGGAGTGATCCCTGAGCACAGAACCAGCAATAAACCGTGAGTATGCTGGGTGTGGCCCCCAAACAAAACAAAACTAGCGACTTCTGGAGCAGAAACTGTTGAAGTCCTGTCTCAAAGCCCCTCAGCCATTGCACCACAGGGGACAGCTTCCTTGCTCTCTCTGGTGCCCCCCCCCTTGACCTGTTTCCATCTCCTTCACAGACCCCTGGCCTTTCTCTGGTGTACAGGAACTTGGCAGCCCAGAGGTACCAAGGATTTAATGTCCCCACCTTCCCACTAGTATGTCATTAGTTGGTCTAGCTCCGCGGGACTATTTAGAGGACTTTCATATAACTTATTCATTGGGTCTCCACTGGACTGACTTCAACTGCCCACATTATAACTCTAACTTTTCTTACTTTTCTGTCTCACTTTTCCTTCTATTCACTGCTACTTCCTAGAATCATCTTTGGAATACAGTAAATGTACACAACACCACAATTCAGCATTTCTTCTTGGGAATCCCCCATTTCACAATTGTTATGACAAGTAATTGAGAACACATGTATGGAACCTCTACTGATGCTATTGCAACCCCCCACCCCAAAATGGTAATTACAATTACAACTGACAAAGGAAACAAAATGTGATGGTTCTGGGCAGTACTCAGATTGTGTCTTTATCATTCACCTGATGTTTACAACCTGCAAACATATTTACATAGTTCTATGAACTACCTAAAATGCATAGGAATTTTTTTTAAATGGGAAAAGTAGTCTGTTTAAAAACTGGCATATAGAATAGTATTTGCAAAGGAATTTTTGTATTTTCCCCCATGTTTCTGGTTCTATTGTTCTATGCTGAAATCATAATTCTACTTCCAATGAAATGTCATAAAATTGAGTAATATTTCCTAAAAAAATAAGCAGGAGAATACTGATAATAAAAAATCAAAACCAAACAAACGCCCCAAAACAAGAGAAGTGAGATATAGCACCGGGGTTAAAGTGCTTATATTGTGGTATGGCTGACCAGGTTTGACCCTAGCACCACCTAAGGTTCCTCATCACCACCAGTGGTCACTGCTGAACACTGGGTCAGGAATAGCACCCGAGGAACCTCAGGTATAACCCTAACACCTCCATAATAATAAATAAATAAGTAAAAATAAAATAAATAATCTGTATAAAATTATAAAAATTGACTTATTCAAAGATTTTACAATTGTTTAATCATGAAAAAGAAATTTGATCGAATTTGATCATCATCCACATCGTCTAGTATGATAATTCTATAGAAGAGTGCTAGATGCTTCGTATTTCTACAATTAATTCAGGTTGAAGTTCTTAAATAATGTCCTCCTCTATTTTTCCTAAGTGAGTGTACTTAATATTTGCTTTGATTTGCTGATAATATGTCTCTATTCCATTTTAAAGCCATTGCCTGCAGCTGGTGATATGGTTCAAGTAGTAAAGTACAAAGCCTTGAGTACTGTACCCAGAGCATCTTGACCTCTGAGCACACTAGTTCTGTCCCCTGTATAATACAGTGAACTGTATCATTGCCTTGTAAGAATTTGCCTTGAATATGAGCCTTGAATAAAAATAGTTCTAGATATGAGAGTACTGTCACCCTTAATTGCACACGTTAGCAGAAAAGCCCACCCATATGTCACCACATAATTGTCATGGATTATATGCCAAGATTTTTGCAAAAAATGAGGGGCAAATATTATGTAAAGTTTGTTTTATTATGATAGCATTACTTAATAATTTTTTATGATTTAACCATCTTTTGTGCAAGATTAGGTGTATGGGATACTTGTAAATATATGTTAAAATTAAATAGCCTACATTGATACCCACCTTTTCTTCCTGACAGATTAGCAAACATATTTCTAAGAAGGAAAGAAAGAGTGAATGAAAGAAGGAAGGAAAGAGAAAAAAGAAAGAAAGAAAGAAAGGAAAAAGAAAGAAAGAAGGGAAAGAAAGAATGGAGGGAAGGAGAGAAGGAAGGAAGGAAATTAAATTAGCTGTTATAGATTTGTGCATCATGGTCAAATATTACTTCTGAGAAAATTTCTACAGTGTTGTAGAAGACTACAAAATTTTCTCATCTGTGTCTGGAAACTCTGCACCACTGTCATTGATTTTTTCCCTCAGATCCACCAGCCTCAGGGCCTCTCATTTAAGATGTATTTGCTCCACTGCTCTGCCACAGTGTGTTATCTTCAGCTGCATCCGGTGCACTGAACATTCCTGTCCTTTTGTTTTTGATAACTCTTCCATGTAGTCTAAAGCCCCAACTCCTAATTACTCAAGGACAGAAACTTTGTATTTTCAATGGGCATCAGTTGGTGATCACTACTCATCACCAACTCATTGTTGCAACAGTAGGAGTTGCTTTCAAAGGGTTTGTTTACACAGACTGACAGTGTGCATGTGGGCATTGAGGGTCTAGGCTCTCGCTGGTAGTGCTCAAGAAGACAGACACGCATCCATCTGCAACTGGTGAATATATTGTTGCTCTGTTCATCTTTATTTTTTTTTTTTTGCTCTTTGGATCACACCCAGCGATGCTCAGGGGTTACTCCTGGCTTTGCACTCAGGAATTACTCCTGGCAGTGCTTGGGGGACCATATGGAATGCCAGGGATTGAACGCAGGTCGGCCGCGTGCAAGGCAAACGCCCTACCCGCCGTGCTATCGCTCCGGTCCTGCTCTGTTCATGTTTAAAGGCATAACCAACAGAATGATACCACATGACCATTATGCAGTGAAAGGTTATAGCCAAATTTTTGACTGGAAAAAAATTAAAAAGCAGGGTATGGTGATTACACAGTGAAATATAGGACCCTGGGATTTTTTGTATGTATAAGCTTATGTCCTCAGGGCTTGTACTGAAACCTGACAACCTATCTTTGAATAGTGGGAGATCCACGCAAAGAGAATAATTGTTCTTTTCCTTTAAAAAATTTTACTTTTTAAAGAAAATTTTACTGAAATACAATTGGCATAGATGAGCTGGAGGGGTAGTATAGTGGGTGAGGTATTTGCCTTGCACGTGGCCAATCTTGTTCGATCCCAGGCACTACATATAGTCTCCAGAATACTGCCAGGAATGATCCCTAAACACAGAGGCAGGAGTAAGTAAAAGCACTCTCAGGTCTAGCCCCCCGAATTAAATAATAATAATTTGACATATAACATTGTGCAGGCTTAAGGTGCACTGCGTGTTGATGTGAAACATTTATGCATTTTGGTATGACTGTTACTGCAGCACTGCCTCTTAACTCTTTCATTTCACAGAATCTTGCATCTTTTTTGGGGGTTGAGGAGAACCAACAAATCTAATCTCTGTAACTTAGATGTTTATCACATTGCCCAGATCTTCCTTTCAAATACCATTCTTCAATTAAAGGAACCAGAACCTATCAGAAAAGGAGCAGATTCTAGGCCAGGGGCAGGGAATAAAAAGGTAAACCTGGAGCACTTTGGAGAGCCACAAATTAAGGAAACAAAGAAAAACAAACAAATGAACGAAGGAACAATAACAAGAAGAAACCCCACAGAGACAGGAGTATGTTAAAGGGAGCGCTTGAGATGCCAGTGCCATTATGTCATACCAAGATACTATCCTGACACCATGACTCATTGTGTTGACACTGGCAGGGGGAGTGTTTGTCCAAAGTCTCCACTGCATTCTGTGATGAGAACGGTACTTAGTCTCAGTTCTTCCTACAACAAATCCATAACCTCAGTCTAGTCAAAAGGAGATTATCAGACAAATCCAAATTGAAAGACATTCTGTAATAGCATTGATGGACACGCCTCAAAACCATCAAGGTCATAGAAGACCAGGAAATTCTGAGAAACAGTTACTGTCAAGAGAAGCCCAAGGAGAAACTAAATGTAGCAAGGTATCCTGTTAGGTAAGCAATGAAATCAGAATGAAGTATAGGTTTAATTTAATAATAACGCATCAACACTGATTGATGAACAGGATTGCATATGCCGCATTAATACCAGCTGCCCGTGTTCAGGAGCTGGCTATGTGTAGTTATGAGAATTCTCTGTGCCACCTTCACAATTTTTCTGTAACTCAAAAACACTTTTTAGCTGGAAAGCTAATTTTAAAATGGTAGTCAATACAAATAGCTTTGAAACAGGAAGAAATGAAAATAATCTGTAACTTTGTGCTATAGAGAAATAAATATGCAACACAAATCCCTTTCAGGGAAGAATTGCCTTCTCGGCCACTAAAATAGGGGTTACCATTCTCAGCTGTCAGCACCTCAGTGATCTGACTCATCAGCAGAGATATCCCAGATGAGGTGGAAGCTTCCAGAAGCAGCCCAGCCAGCGACTGAGCAAGGAGGCATAAAGGCCGTTTCCGCCTGAAGAGGAGCAGCTCAGACAAAACAAACGTATTTACTCAGGACGTCCGCACGAGGCTGGTGAAGGGTTTGTTGGGTTTACACGACAAACTCTCCCTTGGGAGCCAGAGAAACAGCCTGAGGTTCTGGAGCACATGATTTGCATGCAGGAGCCCAGGTCTGATCACTGCACAACCAGGAGCAACCTCCAGACTCTCCACAGGTGTGGCCCCCTAGACCATAATAGCAACAACAGCAAACTCCCTCTGCCCAATCCAGGTTTTATTATTATTATTATTATCATCATCATCATCATCATCATCATCATCATCATATGTGGCTGTGCTCAGGTCTTGTTCCTGGCTCTGTGCTCAGGGATCACTCTTGGGGGTGCTGAGGTGAGGACATATGAGGTGCTGGGGATCAAACCCGGGTCAGCTGTGTGCAAGTCAAGTGCCCTTCCTGCTGTACTGTCACTCCAGCCCTGCCCAATCAAGTTTTATCCCATCTCTTTTCATAGGTTTGATCTCTAATCAACACCTTGTACCTCAAACTTCAGGGTAGCATCTGTTCCCAGAGACTCAAATCTGCACCAGGATCCTTCAGGGATCTCTGTCCTAGTGTCTTCAGATCCTACCTCAGGAAAGATGAAAGAAAAGGGAGAGGAAAACGCTGGCCTCGGCGAGGTATGGCCAGAAAAGTCCGCATATGGCCAGAGAGCTCCCGCAGGTGGTTATAGTTGGCACGGACAGCTTTGTAGAATGCCAAAGTGGAAAGTTCCTCAGAACTCGCACCTCTGACTGGTTTACTCAAGATTCTGACCCACTTGGTTGAGAGGAGTCTGACTGTAGGATGTCAAGAGCGGGAACTTGTACTCTCTGTTCTCAGAGCTGCCCATTCACTCAACTGGGCATCCCCCCTGCTTGCCCCACTGGGCCACACTATCTACTGATTCTGTTCCAATCTTAACAGAAAAGTTTTCCTCAGTGCTCAAAACCAAGCACATGTTTGCCATGCGACTGACCCCCACTTTGATCCTTCACACCACACAATCTTCCGAGTTATTTTATCATCAGACATCATCCTACGTATGAAGCAAACAAAGCTTCACTTTATAAGTAAAGATGATGGGACTCAGACATCAAAGAATGGGTCAGTCTCATATGTGTGGCTAATCCCCATTAGGAAAATGTGTCATAAAGATACTTTTCACATGTTCAAAATGAAAAGCACAAGATTATCGCTGAAGCATTGCTTATAATGACCAAAGATCAGAAACACTCCTGAGAGGCTGGAGAGAGAGTCCGGAGGGGTCAGGCACTTGTCCTGCACTTAGTCGACCTGGATTTGACTCCTGGCGCCTCATATGGCCTCCCAAGCATCCCCAGGAGGGACCCCTATGCAAGAGCCCGAAGTAAGCTCTGAACTCTGCCGGGTGTGGCCCCCAAACAAACAGAAAGATGAAAAAAGAAACAAGCCTAAATTTGTCAGTGACACTGTTTAGTGGACAAGGAGGACACATCTTTAGAAACACTAGGCAAGGGCCAGAGTGATAGCACAGCAGGTAGAGCATTTGCTTTGCACAAGGCCACCTGGGTTCGATCCCCAGCAATTCATATAGTTCCCTATACCCCTCCAGGACTGATTCCTGAGTGCTGAGCCAGGAGTAACCCCTGAACATCGCAGGGTGTCCCCCCGAAAAAATACTAGAAAGATGGGGGCCAATGCAATAATACCGAGGGTAGGTGTTTGCCTTACACACAGCCAATCTGGGTTTAATCTCCGGCATCCCATCATCCCACATAGTCCCTGAGCACTGCCAGGAGTAATACCTGAGTGCAGAGGCAGAAGTAACCTCTAAACATTGCTGGGTGTGGCCCCCAAACCAATAAATAAATACTAAGCAACTTATAAAGTAGTGAGGATGATAGTGTTTATAAAAGAGTGTAAAATACATTGCTCAAGTTTAAAAAGTAAGCACTGGATGATATGCACAATGTGTTTTTCTATTATGTAAAACATGGGATAGGTAAAAACTAGGAATGTGCATTTATATTTGCTTGCGGTTTCTAAAGAAAACTGGAAAGATACACAAGACACAAAGTACGTTTAAAGGAGAGGGGGAGGATTTAACAGATGGTGAGTAGGGTAGGAGATTTCATTTTATATTATTATATCTTTAGCCACGTAAATATATTGCCTCTGAGACTGCTGATTTTACCCCCAGTATTCATTTTCGATTTCTTCCTTTTACAAATAGTTCCTTTTACAACAAGTTTTAGTGAGGCTTCTTCATGCTCTGGAAGATAGTATCAATCTTGGGCCAGAGCGGGCAAGGCATTGGCCTTGCGTGCAGCTGACCTGGGTTCAATGCCCGTCACCTCATATGGTCCTGAGCCCCACCAGGATTGATCCCTGAGCAGAGAACCTGGGGTATGCCCTGAGCACTACTGGGCATGGCTCCAAACTAAAATCACCACCCCCCCCCGAAGAAATTGCAAATCTCTTTGCAAATTCTGCAGTTACATAAATATGCTTAACTGTAGCTATACCTGTGTCACTTCTTTAAAAGGAAACTACTTTTTTCCCACTTCTTTTCTTGAACCCTTTGACTAGTGGATATGGTGCTAATGAACATCAAAGTTAATAAGGCAACAAGAAAGGCAAAACACGTACTCCGAAATGACCAGTTTCGGACAGTTGCCAGACCTCTCCAAATTGCTCTCTGCATCCTCCATTACTGTATGAGAATGAAAGAAATATCTATCTTCCGACTATAGACTGTATGATGGCCACTCAATAGCCTTATTGCAAATCAAACACCCAAAAGGAGTGAGAGAGAGCAAAAGGGAATGCCCTGGCACAGAGGTGGGTTGGGGTGGGGGTGGTGGGAGGGATACTGGGATCATTGGTGGTGGAGAATGGGCACTGGTGGAGGTACTCGAACATTGTATGACTGAAACATAAGCATGAACGTTTACAAATCTGTAACTCATCAAAAAATATATATATAAATAAAATAATTTTTAAATTCAAAAAAGAGAAATATCTATCTTCCTTCAGGGGGCTGCTGAGTTTTATATCTCCTTTACAACAACTTACCCAATGTTTAGTCTGTACTCAAACTAATCTATCTATTTTTTTAAAAAACTCTGTATCTTATTATGTTTGCAGTGTTGGAATATGAGTCTGGTCGACCAGACTCCCAAGGCCTGATTTTTCACTGTGGATAAGTAAAAAGTCAATCGTGTGATGTCTAATCCTGTTCTCATCCTGTGGGGTATAACAACGAGACACAAAGCATAATCGGCTCACCGTCATGCAGGGCTGATTCGAGAGCCTACCAGCCCACTCCTGATGACTCGGTGTGTGGGGGGGGACTAAATAAAACAAACACAGGACCTGGACATCCAGTAGTGATCATATTTGAAATCTTGGGAGAATTAGAGTGGCAAAGCCAATTGAACTTAGAAAATTAACAAAAGGAGTTGAACACAATTTAAAACACATTGGTAGGTGAGGTAGCAAAAGAAAATTATGCCTGTACCAAGAAAAGGAATTTTTTTTTTTTTGCTTTTTGGGTCACACCCAGCAATGCTCAGGGGTTACTCCTGGCTCTGCACTCAGGAATTACTCCCAGCAGTGCTTGGGGGACCATATGGGATGCCGGGGACCAAACCCGAGTTGGCCGAGTGCAAGGCAAACATCCTACCCACTGTGCTATCGCTCCGGCCCCAAGAAAAGGAATTTTTACTTTATTTCAAAGAAAGAATCCAAAATAGGGGAGATGAAGATGCAGAGGACCCCGTACTAGAGAATTATTGAGTTGATAGAAATTAATGATGGTAGAATGGTGGCTAGCAAGTAGGTAGAGATCAAAGGTGAGAATATACTTGTACTGCTGTCAGAATAGACAAGAGATGTACAATACTTTCTCACTCAATGATAATATTTATTGGTCAGTGGCCAAAAGGAGAAAGAAATTATCTGAGAATGAAAGATGCCTGAATTAGGAAAGTTGACCCCATTCCAGGGCTGGCTGCCAAAGAGAATGGTCAAGAGCCAAATCATCACAGTCCAGGGAAGAAAGTAATTTTACATGATGCTCCTTAATGACACCAGATTTCAGGAGCAAATTTTAAGAGTAGCACAAGGCTTCAAGGATCAATACTCTCTGATAGGTTTAGGTAAACTTTTCTTTTAACGTGAAAACCAAGAAACTTAAAAAATGTATCTGTGTGTGTGTGTGTGTGTGTGTGTGTGTGTGTTTTAAACACCACAATGGCAGTGAATAAAAATGGGTGAAAACCACTGGTTGGTGTTGCTACAATACCATCAATGAGAAAGAAAACACAAAACCTTTCAACTTGACTATTCTTCTCCACCAGAATAATGAGAAAAAGGCAGAATAAATATGATTAAAGACTAACAAAATGGTCTTTGGTATGGTAAATAAGCAACTGATTGTTTTTAAATAAATTCAATTTTGCAGACCTAAATAATCTACTAAAGATTTTTTTTTTCCTTTTTGAGTCACAGCCAGCAATGTACAGGGGTTACTCCTGGCTCATGCACTCAGGAATTATCCCTGGCAGTGCTCAGGGAACCATATGGGATGCTGGGAATTGAACCTGGGTCAGCTGCGTGCAAGGCAAATGCCCTACCTGCTGTGCTATTGCTCCAGCCCCTAATCTACTAAAGATTTTGCGTGAGTATGGAATCAATATTCGTTTGCTTTGGGAAGGCAAACAAAAGAAGAAATGCCAAAAGATTAAAAAGGGGCTTATGTAATCCTGATTTTCAAAGAGAATAAAAAGGGGCAGGAATCTGGGAGAATCGGAAAATGTTTGGTACATTTAACAACATCCCAAATGAACTGTATTTTAAACTTTACCCTATATTGATTTTCCATTGATTTACAAGAGATAGCACAGCAGTAGAGCGTTTGCCTTGCACGTGGGCCGATTCCTCCGTCCCTCTCAGAGAGCCCGGCAAGCTACCGAGAGTATCTTGCCTGCAAAGCAGAGCCTGGCATGCTCCCCGTGGTGTATTCCATATGCCAAAAACAGTAACAAGTCTCACAATGGAGATGTTACTGGTGCCCGCCTGAGCAAATCGATGAACACTGGCATGACAGTGATACAGTGATTACAAACTTCAGGGGCACAGTTTCACTCCTCTATCTGGTACAAAAGGCACCAGACCCACCACCCAAGTTCTATCAAGTAAACTCTTTCCACTCTGTCCACCTACCTTCCCCTTTCTGTCTGGAAACCACCACACTTTCCAGCGAGTCTAAAGCTTCATTTCAGGTTGTTTTTGGTTTTGTTTTTCTAGTCAGTTTGCTTTGGTTACTTATGCCCTATTATGATTGACACCAGCCAGACGATAGGACTCCAGGGCCCATGGGTGAGTCTCTGCTACGATCCAATGTTGCTGGTGCCACCAGGCCCATAGCTGGCAGTGCTGAGAAGCCGTGTGGTGCCAGGGAGCAAACACAGGCCTTTGCACGCACCCTGACCCCTGAACTAGCTCTTTGTTCCACAGAGTTAAATTCTGACCCCTGAACTAGCTCTTTGTTCCATTGAGTTAAATTGTAAACAAATAGTTTAACAGTACGGAAAGAAAAAAGTTAGGCCCATGAATTGATATCTTCAAACAGTCTATATTGAGACTTCCCAATCGTCTTTGATAGGTTCCTGTTGCCTGCACAGTTTGTCACATGTGTGGCATTAAGTTAATATCCATGGAAACATATTTTTAACATCTGGAGAAAAGAACAACCAACCAACCAAAACCCTATGATGCGAACCATTCTGCCATCATTTGACAAGCCCCTCGGAATTATATTGGGAAGTTTTTGGGCAAAAACTGAATGCATTTCTTCTCATTAGTGTAAAACCATACCTAGATCTCTTGCACTTTTTCCTTCATAACCAGGATTCAAGAACAAAGGCAGTTTGTGACTTTGCTCTCCACAGACCATTTTATTCAACCTTCAAGCTGAGTTCTACACCTGTTTCAAACACAAGCAGTTTTAAAGTGGAAACCTGAAGTAAGATTTGAGATATCTTCAAAGTACAATTTTGAACATACAATGATGAATCAGCTAAATCCTTTGAAGACTTGCCAGTCCCTGGTAATTAGCTTTTTTAGTTGCCATCACAAATAAATACCTGTCAGCCTTCTACTCTATCACTGAGAACAATTGCCTGATGCGACTACCAGTTATGAGAAAAACAGCCGACATGGATGAGACTCCCAGTCCAGCCCCTCCTGATTGAGAGGGTTTGTGACAGATTCCTGTCCACTGCGCTCTGGACCCTGCAGTTCTTATGGTTCACACTGTGTGACTGTTGCATTCAACCAGACCAAGTACAGAATGTAGTCTTTTCTTTCTTTCTTTCTTTCTTTCTTTCTTTCTTTCTTTCTTTCTTTCTTTCTTTCTTTCTTTCTTTCTTTCTTTCTTTCTTTCTTTCTTTCTTTCTTTCTTTCTTTCTTTCTTTCTTTCTTTCTTTGCTTTTTAAATATTTTTATGGACTGGAGCAATAGCAGAGTGGTAGGGTGTTTGCCTTGCATGCGGCTGACCCGGTTTTGATTCCTCTGCCCCTCTCGGAGAGCTTGGGAAGCTACCGAGAGTATCCTGCCCGCACAGCAAGCTACCTGTGACGTATTCCATATGCCCAAAACAGTAACAACAAATCTCACAATGGAGACGTTACTGGTGCCCGCTTGAGCAATGGGATGACAGTGACAGCGATTTTTTTTGTTTTGACAGTGATCTTCTTGTGTCACACCCAGCGATGCTCAGGGATTACTCCTGGCTCTGCACTCAGAAATTACTTCTGGCAGTGCTCAGGGAACCAACCATAGGGATGCTGGGAGATCGAACCCAGGTCAGCCACGTGTAAGGCAAACGCCCTCTCTGTTGTACTATCGCTCCAGCCCCCATAATGTGGGTATTTTAAAGTTAGACCTCGTTCTGGTGGCCAAGCGGACATGTGATTTTTTTTCCTTTTTTGTTCCTATACAAACAGAAAAATGACTAAGTATCACGTGCAGTATTTTGCAGTGGTTTGATGATAGCTGATACCTGCCTGGTCTGTTAGCTGAATGCATACTGCTTGCAGTATGTCTTATGGATAAAATTATTGTGAAATATCTAATATTGACAAAGTCTGCTTTAACAGATTGCCTTTTTTAACTTGATTTTTGGGCATACCCAGAGTTGTTTTGTGCTTAGGGATCACAAGCACTCCAGCCTGCTGGGTTATCTTTCTGAAGCATTTTTTAAAACTTATTTTTATACTAAAACATTTAAAAATATGAAGGCATCATGTTGTGCAGTTATTCATAGTTGAGTTTCAGGTGGACAATGTTCCAACACCAGTACTTCGTTCTACCAATGTCCTCAGGTTCCCTGCTTCCTTGTCAGACACACTTCCCAATCTGATTGTCAGAGTTTGTTTGGGCCTCATGCTTTCAGTGCTGTTGGCTCTGTAGTATGTTTGTATACATACACATATGTATTTATCACAGTATTACTGTCATCCCATTGCTCATTGATTTGCTCAAGTGGGCACCAGTAAGTCTCCATTGTGAGACTTGTTATTATTGTTTGTGGCATATCGAATATGCCATGGGTAGCTTGCCAGGCTCTGCCTTGTGGGCGGGATACTTTGGTAGCTTGCCGGGCTCTCTGAGAGGGACGGAGGAATTGAACCCGGGTCGGCTGCATGCAAGGCAAACGCCCTACCCACTGTGCTATCGCTCCAGCCCATAAATATTTATATGTACACATATTATATATTTTATTCATATGTAGTTTACATATATAGGTATAGTTTTTGGTTTTGATTTTGTTTTCTTTTTGGGCACACCCTACAGTGCTTAGAGGTTACTCATGGCTCTGTGCTCAGGAATTACTCCTGGTGGACTTGAGTGACCATATGGGATGCCTAGGATCAAGCCCAGGTTGGATGCGTGCAACAAGGCAAATGCCCTCCCCACTTTGCTATCATTCTGGCCCCTATATATGTACATAATATACATATCATCACTGTCATCCTGTTGCTCATCGATTTGCTCGAGCAGGCACCAGTAAGGTCTCCATTGTGAGGCTTGTTGTTACTGTTTTTGGCATATGTAATACGCCACTGGTAGCTTGCCAGGCTCTGTCGTGCGGGCAGGATACTTTCAGTAGTTTGCCGGGTTCTCTGAGAGGGACGGAGGACTCGAACCTGGGTCGGCCATGTGCAAGGCAAACGCCCTACCTGCTGTGCTATTGCGCCAACCCATTATATACATATATATGTGTGTGTATATATGGATACACATACATAATGTACAGGGATCATTCCTGGTAGGTCCCTGGGGCACCATATGTGGTGCTGGGGATAAGTCCTACCCCCATTGTACTATTGTTCCAGCCCTACCTATTGCATTTTTAATGTAGACATTTTAAATGTAGTCACATGACTTTACTGATCTAATTTTTAAAAAAGAAAAGGCTTTAGGACAGTATCTAAAGTTCTGACTTGTGTTTGCTTGTTGTTGGGCGATACCCAGCGGTGCTCAGGTTTTATTTCTGGCTCTGTCCTTAGGCAATCTCTCTAAGCAGAGCTGAAATTGAACCAGAATCTGTGTCCATGCCTTTACGGCCTTATGGCCTCATCTCTGCATGGGAAGGAGCTTACTTGGATACATTGTTTACCTCCTACTGTAACTGTATTAGTGTATTAGGATCTCAAATTGTGTAGAAGAGAAAAGGCCAGAGCTGCTCCAAGATACTTGAAAGTTAAAGCTGGTGCCAAAAGTGTTCTCCATGGATACCAGAGACAATAAAAACCCCAAAGAAGAGGTAGATTGAGAAAACAATCATACAAATCATACATTGTGAGTATAAAGTAGATTAAGAAAAAAAAGGGGGGAGTCCAGGTAACGCAATTTGCATTGACGGAAAGTAAGGCTGAACACAGCGCACAGTACTTACCTTTAGGCTCCCAAGAGAGCTGTTAGAACTGAACAGGTCCTAAGTCTATAATGGAATTTATGGAATTTACATTACTTTCCCCCGCTCCTTTCTATTAGAAGTAGTTGATAATTCTGAGGTTTTTTTTTCCAAATGGGAACGTTTTAGGTTGTTCAACAGAATGGGTTTGCTTGCAACAATATGCCAAGGGTCTAACTATACTATGTTTTTTTTGCTGGCTGCTCGTCATGGATTCAGCTCAGTGAAATTCCCGTCAGCTGAGGTTCTTTTTGTATTTTTATAACTAAACACTGGGAGAGGATTGGAAGTCACCTGCTCTGTTATAAACCTGTGCAAGCACCTTTGGAGCTAGCTATTTTGCAGCTTACTCATATTTTCACATCATTACTTACATGTCAATATTCTGTTCAGTATGAAATGACCATCTTTATTTATTTTTGTATTTTGGGGCCACAGCAGGAGATGCTTAGGAGTTATCCTCACTCTGCCCTCAGTAGTTACTCCCTAGCAGTGCTCGGGGATGAGAGGAAAGGGATCAACCCGGGTCAACTGCATGCAAGGCAAATGCCCCACCCACTGTACTATTAGGCTGGCCCCTAATGGCCATCTTTAAAAATTACCTTTCTTTCAGTTGTCTGTTATTTAAAGGCAAGCAATATTTTCTAGATCACAAATATTCTGCAAATGAAATACGTTCTCTTTCCTAGGGCTTTGTATGTTTATTCTGATGGCAATGTAGAGGTTGGATTTCAGTTTCTAAGTATGCTTTTAGAAAGCAAAATTTGCTCTAAAACGTCTTGACTATTGTGATTTTCTTTTGACAACTTGATGGAAGTTCATTTGAGAATCTTAAGTTTCTCTTTCAATTTTGCTTTGTTGACAAAAGGTGTGCTTTTGTACAAGCATAAAATAAGTAAATGTGTACAAAAAGTCAGTGGTGAGTGGGGTCCTTGTCAGTTGGAAAGTAGTTTTAATCTAGATGGATGTATTTACAAATATATATATTTTCAAAGGGATTTTAGGAAGACTATCATTGTGAAAATCAGAATGGCTAATCTGAAACTGTTTGTTCTTTTGGTCACATCTTGTGGTGCTCAGGGCTCACTCTCAGCTCTGTGCTCAGGGATCGCTCCTGCCAGGGCTTGGGTTCTGTATATGGTGCCAGGGATCAAATCTGGGTCTACCTTGTGCAAGGTAAATGCCCTAGCTGCATATTCCTGTCATATGTGAGGTTCAGAGTTCCACAGATACAAACACAAAAGTGTCCTGTTTCAGAGGAGAGACGCCTCAGTGGGCAGAGTGGATGTTTTGCACACAGGAGCCAGATTCAATCCCTGGCACTGTGTGGTCTTCCAGAGCTGTGGAGAGACTCGGCACAGGGCCAGGAATTTTTTTTTTTGCTTTTTGAGTCACACCCTGAGATACTCAGGGGCTACTCCTCGCTCTGCACTCAGGAATTATCCCTGGCAGTGCTCAGGGGACAATATGGGATGCTGGGAATCGAACCCGGGTCGGCCACGTGCAAGGCAAATGCCCTACCCGCTGTGCTATTGCTCCAGCCCCCCAGGAATAAGTCTTAAGCATCAGAGAGGGTGGTCCCAAACTAAAACCAAACAAATGAAAAAAATTGACACTCCTTCCACCCCATAACTAAAACAAAACAAAATATAAAATAGCATAGGCACAATTTATTTATTTATTGAGTCACTGTGAGCTATACGTACAGTTTCCATGATTGAGTTTCAGTCATACAATGATCGAACACCTATTCCTCCACCAGTGCGAACTTTCCACCACCAATGTCCCCATCCCCCCCCCCCCGCCTTTATGGCAGACAAGTCCCCACTTACTCTCTACTTATGGGCATTATGGTGCATAGGGACAATTTAAAATGCACAATTTCATCCCTTAGGGGTCCTATTAAGAAGAAACTGTTATTAGACAGATTTTAAAGATGAGTAAATTAAAGCACAGAAATGTTGAGTAACTTGGCTGTCACCCTCATCCAGCCTGGCTGTGCGCCATGGCCACGTGGGTCTCTACCCAGCCCTGCCAGGGCCACCAGGTGACACGGGCAAAGCGAGGCGGCAGGTGAGCCGTGCCAGGGATCAGATGCAGAGCCTGGAACATACTAGAGGGTGTGCTCGCTCACTTCAACTATTTCCCTGGCCCCAAAGCCAGGATTTTGAATCTAGATATTCTGGCTGTGGAACAAATAACTTCACAATGAGACTGGAGCTTCTAGAAATAGCTTTCCTGGCCAAAAGCAATTCAACTGTATTTTGCTGAATTTATTTATTTACCTGCCAGAATCAGGCAGCGGAATTTGAGGCATTGCTTCTGGTGATGGGAAAAAAGAAGCACCCTGGCACAAGCTGCATAAACCATTCTAGACGTTCTCCTAAGTGTTTTCTGAAACAGATAAGACATTTGCATCTGTTATCTTGTTTTATGGGGGAGGGGTGGGCGTACCAAGAAACCCTGAGGGACCATTTCCAGCATTATTTGGGGGACTCTGTGGTAGTGTGAATTGAACCTTGAGGCTTAGCAGGTGCAAATACCTCCAGCCTTTTGAGCCATTTACCTGGCTGTGCTCAGGGATCACTCTTGGTGGTGCTGGGATCAAACCCAGCTCAGCTGCTTGCGGGGCTGAGCCATTTACCTGCAATCTTATCTCTCCAGCCCCAATACGGATCGGATCTTAAGCTCAGGAGATTACCCACAAATGCAGGGTGTGCAAACTCTAATCATGCTCAGCTGTTTACAATAGAAAACATTTACAAAACCAAACAAGCAAAAAAAAAAAATCAAAACCAACGGAATTCCGCTCATTGGTCTGATCGGTGTGGCACAAAATGGAGTTTGCTTGGATTGCACTGGCCATCGGGTCCGCTGCTCTGCCGTTGTCCGTCACTGGGTTTACGGGATCCTCCCTATGGGCGACGGAACTAAACGTCCCCGTACTGTGACATGCCTGTCAAAGTCCTTCTCCCCACTAGGATGGCACCGCACCCAGCCACGTGGTAGTCTGAATGCAACACTTACCCTGCACTTAGTCTGCTTGACAGGAAACCGTGGACCCTGTCCTGAAAGGATTTGATATCTAGGAGGCAAAAACCGGTAGAAGCTAAGGGGGCTCGCGCCCTGCAAGTCTGGGGTCCATCCACACACCGACGCGGCCCCCTGAAGGGCCCCTTATTATTTGCATACCATCCCTGGAGCGTCACCGTCCTCTCTCCCCACCCTACACCGCTAATTCTGCAGGAAATGTAGTCTGGGTGGCCTTGAGCCCTGGTGTTCCTCCCAGAGCAACCCACTTTCGGCCCCCCGCAAAAGCCGGATGTGCGCGCGAGGCCACTCACCCTTAGCCCACCGCGGCGCTGGGGCGCTCGCACCCACCCACCCCGACTCACCCCAGGCAGGTTACTGCAGGGTCCCGTGAAAGTTGGGGTCAGAGGTGTAGGTCAGGCTGTGAGGCGCCCCGGAATAAAGAGACCGTTAGTCTTTCGACGGGACCAAGTCGCCCCGGGGGTGAAAGACGGCTATTCACCCATCACCACTTTTGCTTGCACCCAGAAGGTTCCCCGCCAGTCCCACCCCCAGAGGTCGCTCCCTTCAATGGCCTTGGGAGGCCGGTCCGCCTCGATCCCTCCTCTAGGGGCCACAGGCCCCTACGTTACCTCCGACACCCCTCCCCGCCCAGCCTCTCCTCCCTCAGCCATTCTGCGCACCACACACACGCGGTAACGCCCCCAACATCTGCAGGGGGGCATCCCTGCCCAAGGCGGAGGAGACCCCTCCCCAGGCGCCCGGCATCGCCCCCTACTCCGGAGACGCCCGCCCCGCGGCCCGAGCGGCGTGCGCGTCCCCCGAGGTCGGCGGGTCGGTTTCCTACGCGGCTCTGGGGAGCGCGGGGTCCCGCGGGGGTGGGATTCCCCCCGCCGGGGCGTCCCCCTCGAAGACCCGTGGCCCGCAGCAGCTCCCCTTGCAGCCTCTCTGCAGCGGGGTCCCTGCAGCCAGCGCCAGCCGCTCCCTGAGTCGGGCGGGCACCGTGCACCGCGCTGCTCCCGCTCGCCCCTCTCCCCAGCGGCCTCTTCCCGCGGCTTCCTCCGGGCCGGTGTCCCGGTGCCCGATCCAATCCCGCAGCGGCCCTCGCGGCCAGCCCGGCCCAAGGCGCGGCGGGCCCGGGGGCAGGAGCCCGGGCGCCCCGGCTTTTTACATGGACTCCCGCACGTGGCGGCGCCGGGGCGGGGGGGGACGGGCGGCGCCCGGGCCGGGGTCGTCCCTGCGGCTCCCGGGAGGGCCGTTTCGGGGCGCACGGTAGCCTCCGCGCGGGGTCGCGCCCCCAGTCCGCTCCCAGGGCCCCGCGCCCGCCGCCCGCCGCGCGCCCCGCCGCCCCCCGCCCGGCCGCCCCCCCTGCCCGGGAAGCGAATGGTCGCGTCCAGGCGGGTGGCCATGTTGCCGGGATAAAGCCGAGGGGCGGCGGCGGGGGGCGCACTGGCCGGGGCGGGAGCCGGGCGCGAGCAGGCGCAGCCGCCGGGAGCGCGGGGGAGCGAGCCGGCGCGATGGCCGTGGCCGTGGGGAGACCGTCCGTGAGTGCCGGGGCGTCGGGCGCGGGGGCGTGCGGGCCACTGGGCGATGCAACAGTGTGTCCGCCGCGCGCGGCGCGGCGCGGGGCTGGGCGGGAGCCGGAGCCCGCGCCCGTTTTCCCGGGGAAGAGGAGCCCCGGGCCGGGGTGTTCCCGGGCGCGCCGTGTCCCGCGTGACGCTGAGCGGCGCCGGCTGCGGGGCTGTCCCCCGCGCGCCCGGGCAGGGGCAGGGATCGCGGGAGCGCCCTGTGCCACTCGCCCGCCGAAAGGGGTCGGGAGAAAGCGCTAGGGTTTCCGCGGGGTGTGTATGTGTGTGTGTGTGTGTGCATTCTGGGCTGTGTGCGTGTATGTGTGCATGTGCGTGTGTGTGTGTGTGTGTGCGCGCGCGTGCATTCTGAAATCCTGGCCACCCCGAGGCCCCCACCCGGCTGCCGGGCCCTACCCAGGATATGGACAAAAGCCCTGGGCGCGCGCTCACACGCGCACACACACACATGCACACACACACAGATGCACACACACAGCTGCAAGCACACACACACACATACACACACATACACACACACACACACACACAAAGTTTTCCCGAGGCCGCCGGGTCGGGGTGGCGCGGCTGCTAGGAGTCTGGGGGCGGCGGGCTGGAAGCAGGGGGTGCGGGCGCGTGGAGGAGCGGGCGCCCCGCGGCCCGGGGCGTCTGCGCGAGGGAAGGACGTGGGGGTGGGGTGGGGAAGGGGTTTGGCCGGGCGGGTCCCGTCCCAGCTCCCCCGGGGTGCCCGGCGCGGGCTCAGCATCCCGTGGCCGAAGGCCAAGGGGACGGGGCGGCGGCGGCCTTTCGCTCCCGCTCGAGGGACCCGGCGCGGGGAGGAAGGCGGAGCTCCCTCTCCTGCCCCGTTTCTTTGTGGACGTTGGAAGCCCGCTCGTCCCCCGCTAGCGTTTGGGGGGCGGCGGGGGAGCATCGGGCGAGGTTCTTCGCGCCCTGCTCCCACCTTTCTCTTTTGCCGCCTTCCACTTCCCAGCGCGCAGCTGCAGGTGGTGCTCGGAGCTTCTCTGGCCGGGGACGGGCGTCTTCTCCCACGCGCGGGGCCCTCGCCCCTGGCCCCCGGCACTGCCCCGCCCGGGAAGTGGGTCCGGGGTGGGGGCTGGGGGGGAGGGGTTCTGTGGGTTCCGATTCGGTTTGCGAGGCGGGGCGGCTGCTGCCACGTTTGCCTTCAAAGGCGTTCACTGCTTTCAGAAAACGCGCCGCGGTCGCATTGAAGTGCAAATGTGGGTCTTTGGGGCGTTCGAGTTCTAATACTTGGGGACAGACTCGGAAGAACCCCGGGCTCCGGCACGCCGGCCGCGCGCCTGCTAATTGGTGGTCAAAGGCTGTCCTTACGGAGGAAATTTGTGTAATCTCTAGATTGATCCCTTTACTTTCCTCGGGAGGAAGTTAAGGTCCAAAGGGGTGAAGTTTTTCACGGACTGAATTGCCCGCCCCACCCCACTCCCTCGCGGTGCTTATTTCTGGGGCTCAGACTCGGCGAACTACATACAATGCCAGCCCTAGAGCATGGAAAAGCTTCGAGGAGTTTGAATGGAGGGGTGAGGCACTTCGAGGAGGGGGGGGGTAGCTTTTCCCCGTAACACCTATTTGCTGCTGTCTTCTTGAGGATAGGAGCAGGGTGGAAAAAATAATTTGCTGCACATTTTCTGTAAATTCATTTGTATGTGTCAGTTAAATAGGAACAGCATGTGGATTTTAAGATTTAGTTTGTGTGGCCACAATCCTATCCCACACCAGGTCTGCCAACCAGATGTGAAAATAATCCCCCAGGATTCTTGTGTAAGACCTGTCTCATTAAAAAAACAAAACCAACCTGTCTCATTTAAATAATAGAAATTGAGAAGTGTCTGCCAAGGCGGGAACCGCCTGCCCTAACGTTCCCTGTTGTAGCCAGCATTGAGATGAAGTTACTTTGTTTAAAAACTGGAGACCCTGTTACCCTTTGGGCCAAGATGTGGTAGGGGTGATCAAGAGTTGACTACAAAGTTGAAAAGTCTTTTCATGCATTTCCAAGGAATGACTGAGCTATTGGCTCTGCCGGTCAGTAAGTGGTTCTAGAGTTTTCTGCAGTTCAACAGCTGCAGTGCAAGTGAATTCTCCGGAGCTCCCGGCCACCTCTCTTACTTTCGGATTCTGTTCCAGGTCCTCCCCCTTTCTTTGCTCATTTGAACAAAAGAAAGGAAGGGTGTGTTAAGGGAAAAGAATCGCTCCAGAATTGATTTTTTTCCTCGCCCCCCCTCCCCCATGAATGGAGTTTTCCTGGTTACTCCTTTGGAGTAAATTTTTTTTTTTTTTTGGAAGGAGCAGATCGATGAACCACAGGATGACATGACAGTGACAGTTGGAAAGAACATAAGTAGCAGTGATCAAGGCTTACTCCTAGCGGTGCACAGGAGACCATATGAGGTGCCAGAAGTCAAATCTGGCTTGGCTGCATGCAAGGAAAGCCCCCATATGCTGTACGATCTCTCTGGACTCGAGTATTGATCTTAATTTTTTAGAAGTTTAGTTTTGGTCAAAGATAGGTGACCTTTCTGTTCTCTTTCATAAAACCTGGCTTTCCAATACACGTATTAAGATCTCAACAGTAAGTTCTTTAGCAAAACATGAACTTATCTCCTTTCCCTTGCAAAATGCCACATTGGAAGAAACTTCCATCAGAATAACTTGCCTTCACTTTGAGACTTCAGTTGAGTTTGAACATTCTAGTATGTTATTCCAGGTAAATGCTACATTTCCTGGGCAAAATCCTTAATAGTAGGTATAAAAACTTCTTTCATTATGAAGAAGTTATACTTAGTTAACCTCAAAGCTAAATTTAAACCTCGCTTAAAGGGATTTTGTTGTAGATTGGAAAATGAAAGCTTCAGTTTGGTGGCGGTACTGTTCCTTTAGTGCCGCTTCAATGTTGACCCCTCGCTTCTTCATTTTCTTGCTGATGGTTCTGAGACTTGACTCTGAAGAGACCTTGAAACACATCTGCGATTTAATCTGCTGTTTGCCCTGCATGTAACTGATGATTTCTCCCCTGGGGAAGCGTCCACATTTTGGATGTTAGGATGTTTTACGGCCCTGTCCCAGGAAGCTATTATTATTATTATTTTAATCAGAGCACTGTAATTTACTCTCCCTGCGAGTCAGGCTCTTCGTGCTGCTGACTCTTCTGGTGTGGTGTTCTTCAAGTCTTAGCATCTTGGAGTTGAAAGGAACTTTAGTGATCATTTGGTTCAGCTTCCTCCCCAATGCAGAAATATTCCTTTCTTCACTCTTGACAGAGATAATCTGTTTATGCTTTCGTCAGGGCTGGAGAACCTTCTGTGATCTCCTTCAGGAAAGAAACGGAAAACCAAGGTTATTCTTTCACTCTTCTGGGGCACCCTCTCTGTACCAAGTGCCATTTGTGCCCAAGTGAGAACGTTCCTACTCGCCTGGTGGTTTTATTTTCGAGAGATTTAGTGCATTAAAGCAACACACTGCAGTGTAGTCAGCTAGAGTAAGTTGTGCTTATGGCTCCCCCAGCCAGTGTGACGCATGTGAAGATCTTCTCTGAGGGTCATTTTAGCTTCTCTCAGGATCATTTTAGCAGAGGGTGAGGACTGACCAGAAAAAGCTGACACCCCTTGTTCTAAAACTGCCTTTGTGGGGATCTGGGGATGTGGCAGCAGACAGAGGGCTCAGGCGGTCTGTTTTACTTGGAGAAAGGTGAATGGAGCAAGAAAGTGGGGGATGAAGTTCTGAATGACAAAGGGGTGTCATTTGTGTGGGGCAGGGGAGAGAGCAGTGTGAAAACGTTAAGCTGTTTAGTCAGTGATCTAAGTCATGCATGATGAGGTTCTATAAGCAGTTATTAAGGGATATAAGGGGTGTTTGAAGGACAGCAATCTTTTTAAATCTTCTCAGATGTAGATTAATTTTAAGAGTGCGGGGCTCCCAAACTGTGCTCAGGGGCTACTTATGGTTATACTCAGCCTGGCTATGTGGGCTGGATGGTTCAGTGGGTGCTTGACCTTAGTCACGTGGTGTAGCTTGGGGCCTCATGGTTCTGATGGCAATCAGGGCTACTCTGGTGGTGCCAGGGATCAAACTTGGGGCCTTGTGTGTGCCAAGCCTTGGAGCAATCTTCCTGGCCCTGTAGATCAATTTTTTTTTTTTAAATCTTTTCTTTAAAAATCCTGTGTCTACACTATAATGAAAAGTAGATGTAAGTAAGAGTTTTGTTTGTTTATTTGTGGATCATACCTGGTGATGTTCAGGAGTTACTCCTGGTGGTGCTCAGGGGATCATAGGGTGCTGGGGATTGAACCCAGGTCAGCTGCGTGCAAGACAAGAGCCTTAACTGCTGCACTTTCTCTTCAGCCCCAACAGATACAAGTAGTTGATTGAAGAACAGAGCTACCCAGATCTGACCTTCCTGATGAGCCTTGGGTTACTAGTATATCTTCATGAGCTTTTTGAGGTTCTCATCCATAGCCCTAACCCCCCTCCCTTAACTTACTATTTAGGATCAGACAGAGTACCTGACTGGACCTCGTCTCACTATCGGGACAGTCACGTGCCCGAGGAAACAGCTGCTTGGTGTGGGAAGGGCCCGCCTTGTGCTGCTCAGATAAACAGAGGAGTGACTGCAGCGCCGGGGGCCTCTGTGACTGATGGCAGCGGGACCCGTGTTTACACGTTCTGAGGATGCCTCGGATGATACTGGTGTCTGGGTTTCGGCTTCTTCCGCAGCGAGAGGCTCCCGTGTCTGTTTCTCTTTATAGCTCCAGAAACTCGGTTGCGGGGAAAGGGCTGCCTTGGAGCTTCCTTTTCAGCTGGGCCTGGCTGAACTCTTTTCAGCTGGGGCGGTGAAGCTGCACGATGGTTCGAACAGACCTCGCAGCTCTAGGCCGTTGCTCATTTCCCGAGGAGTCCTGCTTTACAGTATAATGGAGATCCCTCTCTCTCCCCTTGAACAAAAAACCCACATGTACAGAAAACCGTCTTACTGCTAAACGATACTTCTGACCCTCTCCGGCTCCCTGGCATCGCATCTGTCCAGCCTATGTGAGCATTATAACAAGACGAGGTAAGATGGAATGGACAGTCTTCTAAAAAAGAATTTGCTTTGTGATCGAACACAATTTACAGTGTTTCAGATCTGGCCTGGGGTAGAAATCAGGAGTCTGTTTCCTGATATGGAAAAGAAACTATAGCATTGGGGCCGGAGCTAGTAATGCATTTTCATTTTTTTTTTCTCTTTCTCTCTCTTTCTTTCTGAAGTCAAAAGATGTAGGATGTTGAGTTGCAGATTTGCATGCTTATTTGTTGGTGGAAGGGCCCACACCCAGTTGTGCTTAGGTCTTACTCCTGGTTTTGTGCTGAGGGATGCTCCTGGCGTGACTCAGGGGACCATATGGGCGTACAGGATTGAACCCAGGTTGGCTGTGTACAAGGCAACTGCCTTATCGCTCATCTGGATCCGCATCCTTCACTGCTGAGCTGAGACTGCGGAACAGAGCAGGCTGTGTTGACGGAGGGGACAGAGGCTCCATGCTCTGGGTTGGTCTTTAGTACCTGACTAGCAGGAACTTTGTTTTCTGCCTCATTTTGATAAATGCTCGTAAAAATATACATGGCAAAACACATGGCCTGATTTTGATAAATTGACTTTCCTTTGAGAAGAATTCAAGTGTTTCTTTTGTTTGCTTGTTTTGAGGGGGCAGTGTGCTGAGGGGATGATACAGGGTGCCAGGGATTGAAACCAGGTCAGCCAGGTGCAAGCTAGTCCCCTACCCATTGAGTTATCGCTCTGCTGCCCCCCCACCCTCCTTCTTATAGAAGTAGATGCCCAATGTTCTGTTAGCAAAAAGGTTAGAAACAACAAACTGGAACCTCCTTTAATTCTATCACATCAGTGGTCATTCTTGGCTTCTGAATCCACCCGTGATTTGTTTTGTCTGTGCAGGTGTGAGGTTGGGATTCTGAGTACTCACTGGCCATCCCTGCTGCCCGCATCAAACTTGGGTAATGGATGGGTGAGCATGGGAAGCAAGGGCAGTGTCTGGAAGGAATAGCCAGTGTGCTGCTCAGAAAGTGAGTCAGAACCCCCTACAGAGACTCGGGTAACAGCTGGACGCTAGTGTTGGGGGTAGGGAGAAAGGAAACGGATGAAACAGGGAGGGTGGGAAGAGACCAGGTGTGTCCCTCGAGATATGAGCACTTTAAAGCTTTGTGTGCTCTCTCCCCTTGCCCTTCCGTTTAGCTATCTCAGATTCTTGAAATTGGCAAAACCCTGCAGTGGTGGTTTTTCAGGATTCAGTACAGCAGAGGGGAGAAGTTCATTCCTGGCTTTAACTGAAATGGGTCCTGAAAGAACAGGGGAGGTGGAAACCTTTCAGAATAGGTCCTGAAAGAAAGGACAGAACAAGAAGGAGATGATTGGGCTGAGGAATAGGACGGTGGGCAGGGCGTTTGCCTTGCAAGCAGCCAACCCAGGTTCAATCTCCAGCATCCCACGTGGTCCCCAGAGCACTGCTAGGAGGAATCCTTCTGAGTGCAGAGCCAGGAGTGAGCCCTGAGCATTGCTGGGTGTGGGCCCCAAGCAAACAACAGAGATCGCCTGTGTGGTGGCCGAGGAAAGAGTGTCCGTGATTTCCACTGGGACGGTTTATTTCTCACTCACGGTCCTTATTGGCTCCATCCTCTGAGATCCGCTCCAGGACCCAGGCCGAGGAGTCTTCTCTAACCGAACCTAACTGAGCGTTGCTGCTCTGGTGGCAGAGGAAGGAGAGATGCTAACCCCATGCTGACTTTCCCACACTACACGCTTACTTCTAGGCGAACTCCACTGGGCAGAGCACGCGGTCACTCCTGCACTCGGCAGGATCCTTCTGTCGTGGGCACTCTGTCCCCTGGCCAAGGGGAGAAGGCCCGGGGGTGGGGAGGTAACTTCCCTGCAGGGCAGGGGCTGGTGAGAATAGTGAGAGTTACCGCCCTTTAGTAGGCGCGGAACCTACTTGCCGTGAGACCGTGTTGTCTTTTTTTTTTTTAATCCCCTCCGGCCTAGAGTGATTCTCCCACTCCACTTACCCAAGTTTTATTGCAGCTGCATGTAGCTGGGTGTTGAGAATGTGAGCAGAAAGCAGCCCCCATGGATCCAAGCAGAGTGTGGGCATTTCTAGTGTCCACTCACAACGAACTTCCGGTAGCTTCATCGCCTTGTAAGTGGCGGGTTTTGACCTCTGAGCAGCTCTCCGGTGGCGCAGCTTCTGGACTGTTCCCTCGGAGAGTTGGTTTTGAGGCCATTAGGACCTCCTGCTGCATGACAGGATTATTTCCCTTGGGATGCTTCCAACTCAGTTCTCTCTCGGCACCCTTACTCGTCACTGCGGACACACGTCAGGGGGCAGGCTTCTTCTCCTCGCTGTGTTTTCTCTCGGGGAAAGTGGGGAGTGGATGCTGGTTTTGTTTTAACGTTGTGTGTGAGAGCTGATGTAAAAGGGTCACCGTCTCTGTGAAGTCCGGGTCAGGCCCATGGACTGTGGGCTCAGCCTGCGAGGTTTCTCTGGCCCTGCTATTTTTTTCACATCTGTGACTGTCGGCCATGTACTCACCTGTGTGCCGTGCAGCTCACCTGTGAAAGAGTAACAAGGCCTTCCGCAGAGATCTGTGGGATTAAATGAGTTTGTACACACAAGGGCTTGCAACGATGCGTGCAATGTTGGTTCTCGGCTTTAGACCATTGTCTGTGATCGAACCAGAACTGCCAACACCCCCCAGGAGTCTGCACAGCGGAAGCAGGCGGGCTTCCTTTTTCTAGCTAGAGCACACACTGGCTGCACGCGTGCTCTTCTCAGAGTCTTCACTCACTGGCCCAGGTGCCGGGGACTTTTCCATCCTAAAATTCGTATAGTGTGGATTGCCTGCAACACTTCTTTTCTCTTTTGTTTTTGTTGTGGTAGGTGGGGGCCGTGGAGTTTGGAGCCACAGACAGTGCTGGGTGCCAAGAATTGAACCCCGGTTGGCTGCATTCAGAATATTCTCCGTATCTGTCAGGCCATCACTCTAGTCGCCTCTGCCCCTTCTTCTTAACTTGTAGCTCACCTTAGGAAGGGGCTGTGTTGTCCTTCCCACCTTCACTCCCCTGACATTAAGAAATAGTTGATGGAAGAAGGGGTAAAAACCAGTCCTTTGAATGAGTTGGATGGGGCTTGGTTATGACTTTGACTCACATCCTGCCTTATTCCATCTATGTCTGTGTGAACTTAAGGCAGGTGTCGACTTCCTTATCGCTCACGTCCTGCCCCTGCTTCTCTGTGGTTCCCCTTTGGGTTCTATGTTGCTCTTCTACCTAGAATGTCAGGAGCTCCAAGGGATTTACCATCCCAGGGGCCAGCGCTTGGCTGACGGGCCTGGGAGCTGCTTGAAACATACTTTGCTCTTATTGCCGGATTGAACAGTTCTGAGCAACTGGTCCCTGCCCTAGTCCTCATGGTGATTAGCTCTGTACCTACACCCTTAGGCTGCTTCACTCTCCTTTCTTATTTCCGTATACCTGATCTCCACACGTTCTGGGTCCCTTTCCCAAATATCTGCAAGCGTTTTAGCTTGTCTCAAATTCTGTTTCATATTCTTGAACTTTAAGGAAGTAGGTCAAAGTGCTTTAAAAAAAAAGTATATATATATGTATACACACACATATATATACCTATATATACATATATACATATATGTGTATACATATATATGTGTTCCTTTGCTTTAGGCAAAAGGAGGACCATAAATATTACTTTAGAAAAATATTAAATTACATGGGGCGTTATGCATCTATGTTCAAGGGATGAAGGATATGATGCAGTTGTAGAGTGCATGCTTGACATGTATGAGGCCATAAGTTTGATTCTTAGCATCGAAAAAAAGTATACACATAGATAGGTTTTTTTTTTTTTTGGGTCATATCCAATAGTGCTTAGGGCTTACTTCTAGCTCGGCACTCAGAGATCACTCCTGGCAGACTGCTTGGTGGACCATATGTCGTGCCAGAGATTGAACGTAGATTGGTTGTGTGCAGGGCAAATGCCCACCTGATTAGAAAGATTGGTTTGGCTGTACTATTGTTCCAGCCCCAGACCAATCTTTCTGATCAGGTTTTACTACTGTAGGAAAACAGACCTCAGACTTATGAACAAACAAACAAAAAACACCCCAAAAAACGAGAGTCAGAGAAGAAGAAAACCTGCATATCTCATCAAAACTTTTGTACAGTCTTAATTTCTGCTGCCTTAGAATGCAGCTCTCATGCTCTCAGAATGAAGGTACTTATTGCTGAGTGCAGCACTGTAACTTTCCCGTTTCAAGTCAGTTTTTATAGACCAGAAACTAGATAAAAGTGATTGGGGGTAGGGGGAGTGGAGGTGTTCTTGATTCCGGCTATGACCTGGGGCCCAAATTTCAAACAACTATTTTGAAAACAAAAAAAAAATAGAATTTTAAACTTAGACTATCTGCGAACTGGGTAAATAAGATAAAAATTTTTGAAATGACCTTTTATTGAGTAATGACTTTTAAAGACCCAGATCCGTTTAGGTGTCTGCCTCAGAGTTCTTCTTGGGCGAATCTTCCCTCCACATTCTGTCTGGCCCAGAGGCCTTTGAAACTGCAGGACCAAACCAGTTCCTTCCCAGGTTCTCTCCTGACAGAGATATCTGTCACCTTTGCTCCACTCTGGGAGGTGCCATTTGACTCTTCGTGTGGGTGGGATACCCAAGGCGGCCTTTGCCTGAGAAATGATTTGATTGTTTATCTCTTGCATTCCTCTGTGTTTCCAAGCCTTCTCCAATCCTTACTCAACCCCGGCCCCTTCCCCCCTGGCGGATGTTGGCTTGGAGATCAGCTTGACCTCTGAGCCCTCAAGGAAGTCGCTGGGATATGAAATCAAATTTCCCTGCTTTGGAAACCAAAATCCTAAGTCATTTAATGTACTTAAGACAAAAAATTAAAATAAGATTTCAGTTATCGAAATAACTAATAAGTAAGTTGTTAATAAACAAACTGCTGTCCCAAAGGTGGTTTTTAAGAGGGGAGAAACCCAAGTCTAACTGGCGTTTTATAACGCAATGAAGGTTGAGGGTAACGGGACGCTCAGGACTTGGTGTACTGGATATGTACAGGGGAATGTTGTAGGCTGGGGCATTGCTATCTCTGGGTGTTCTTTCGGAAGGACTTACATTCTCATTCCTCAGAATCTTTTCCTATTTTCCATCCATTGAATTAACGAACACTGACCCCCATCGCCAGCGGCATTTATGAGTGAAGATCTCAAGTGCCATATGGTGTCAACGGATGAATGAACATTTCAAGCACCATATCTTTATTCTGCTACCAAACAAAATCAGAATAAAAATCTGTTTTGGGCAAATGGATCAGAATCTTGGGATAAGAATTCGAGGATGAGTGTCCAGGGCGTGTCATTCTCACCTCATCAACTAGCAGCCTCACTCACAGGGTGCCTTGTCGCCGGTCGGATGATTGAGGATCGTTGGTGTTTCTAGTCCAGTGCCTCATGGTGTTTGAAATATTTCAGCTCTAACCCAGGCTCGCAGGAAGCCTATAACTGAAGGAAAAAGGCTAAGACTTGGGTAATACTCGACTTTCATGGTGGCAGGACCTTGCCAACCCTCCCCTTTTCACTAAGAACTTGTTTCAGCACTCAGAAAGATAGGGTCCATTGATTTCCCTTCTGTTCCCTTCCTACAGTATATTTTCAGGACTGCTAGGAAAAATAACCTCAAATTTTCTCTCTTTCTCAGCTACCATTAGAAATTTTCTCTTTTGATTTAAGGCAGGTATATATATTTAAAAAAATTTTTTTTTTTTCTTCTTTTTGGGTCACACCTGGTGATGCTACTGAGGAATTACCCCTGGCGGTGCTCAAGGGACCATATGGGATGCTGGGAATTGAACCTGGGTTGGCCACATGCAAGGCAAATGCCCTACCCGCTGTGCTATGGCTCCAGCCCCAAAGGCAGGTATATAAAGGGAATTGGAAAGTGGTTCCAGATTCTGGAGATAATGTTTTCAAAAAATTGGACAGATTAATAGGTGAGTATCATTCGAGTAGGCTGCACACAGCATGGCCAATGTTCTTGACCTCTAGACTAGTATTCTGTTCTGGGGCCTACGTGAATTCTGTATCCACATTGCTACTGCTGTGTGAGCTGGTACCACCCCTTGCTGGGTCGACCTGTTTCTAAAAACCTGCTGGTGCCCGCTGTAGCAGCCATCATAATCGCACAGTTTAATTGATATTTTGTGAATCTCTGAGATAAAAGTACAAAACTAGAGTTGCTTCTAAATTAGATCCTTTGGAAAGATTTACTCAAGGTGATAATTTTACCATAATCAAAGTGCTCTGAGTTTAATATGGTTAAGACAGTTATCAAAAGTTGGAGGAAAATTCTTAAGAGTCCCCCCCCAAAAAAAAATCTGTGCTCAGATTGCTTTGAAAGTGCTTAAAAATTCTGACTCCATTTGAAAGAAACAAACAAAAAGTAATAGGTGATGCCTGTAGGTATATACTGGAAGTAAACTGCTAATTAAAATTTCTCTGGCCCATAATGATGAAAAGAAAACTCAGCCATCTGCCAAAGTTGGTAAATGTTATTTGTCTACATGTAAAATTAAATATTTGGGTTGGGGCTGGAGCAATAGCACAGCGGGTAGGGCGTTTGCCTTGCATGCGGCCGACCCAGATTCAATTCCCAGCATCCCATATGTTCCCCTGAGCACCGCCAGGGGTGATTCCTGAGTGCAGAGCCAGGAGTAACTCCTGTGCATAGCCAGGTGTGACCCAAAAACCAAAAAAAAAAAAAAAAAAAATTTGGGTTATAACTTACTTGGCTGGAGCGATAGCACAGCGGTTGGGTGTTCACCTTTCACGTGGCCGACCCGAGTTCGATTCCTCCGCCCCTCTTGGAGAGCCCAGCAAGCTACCAAGAGTATTTCGCCCACATGGCAGACTGGCAGACCCTGGCAAGCTACCCGTGCGTATTGGATATGCCAAAAACAGTAACAACAACAATAAAAATAATATGTCAATGAGAGACGTTACTGGTGCCCACTCGAACAAATCGATGAGCAACGGAATGACAGTGATAGTGAACTTACTTAAAAATTCATCCTTGAATGATTTTTAAAATAAATTGTCTAAGCTGGACCTGCCTCTCTGTGACCCACTGTGAAGGTTGTTCAGGTTTGTCTCGAATAAGGGCTACTTCAAAAGATACCAAGTGAGAATCAGAAGACAAAAGAGTAAAACTGGTTACTCTACTGGGAAGTACTTGATAACCAGGAAACAGCCAACTACAGAAGGCCTGGATGAAGCCATCAGGTACCATCGGTCAGTTTGCTTCTGGCCGTGTGCATTCATTCACGCCACTCATGCGTCTGTTCTCCTCAGTGTGGCGTGAAGGTTGGCCAAGTGCGTCAGCATCTCATTCAGATCTGCTGCTGGCCCACAGGTTTCAAAGTAGGTTTGGCTGGGCAAGGTCATTGAAGGTCAAGTGGAAGTAACTGGAGGTGAAATAAAGCATCTCCGATTAGGACGTAAGTTAGGGTTTCAATTAAGTTGTGCAGTTCAGCCTGATGCCTTCTGGAATCAAGCGGAGGCAAAGTTACACTTGAAGCTTTGGGAATCCTGAAGAGAACTGTGGTTCGAGGCTTGTCTCCATCACAGAACCCGGTGATCGATTCCCTGGTTGTAATTCAGACAGCAGGGAATTCAATACAGAGATACAGTGGACTTCATCGTGAGTCAGAACGTTACGTTACAGATGACTTGCTTAATGGGAAAAGATGAAGATTCTTTTTTTTTTTTGCGGGGGCGGGGGGGACACCTGGCAATGCTCAGGGGTTATTCCTGTGTCTGCACTCAGGAATTACTCCTGGCAGTGCTCGGGGGACCATATAGGATGCTGGGAATTGAACCTGGGTGGGCCGTATGCAAGGTAAACGCCCTACCCGCTGTGCTATCGCTCCAGCCCCAAAAGATGAAGATTCTTAAAAAGAAACAATTCTCTCCATGAAAAGCAGCATGACTCGCCGTCATGGAGATGCATGAGAAAACTCATGTTATTATATGAAGAGTTCAGTCTAGGAGAAATTAAGTAAGAAATTAAAAAGAAGAGGTGGAAATGTTCCCAAATATCGTTTGCCTAGAAAAGAGAACTGAGTAACTCAATGGAACACAAACTTTCTTAGAATTCAGGAACAGGTCTCAACTAATAAATCAAGTCATAGCTTTCTATGAAGGTTTCTCAGTTTAAGATGATAATAAACTTATTGACTAAAGTACCCTTCCCCCAAAGATATACATCTCCTAACCCGTGCTCCTAATAACCCTGGACAAAGGTACTTGTATATGAGAGAACAATTGTTCTCTCAATTTCTGACTCCCCCCGACCCAGCCCCCTATTTTATCACATATGCCCCCTGGTAGAGGATCATTGTGTGGCTGGAACTTTCCCTAAACGAGTTGATGAATGGGAAAAGTTTGGAAATTACTAGTTGGTCTCAGCTGAGATGCAGTGTCTCTAGGAGAGTTAACTCATTTGGCATTGAGCTTCTTTTACCCTTGGATGTCATTTTCAGTTTTTCTGTTGTTTTCTTCAATTTCTTTTAGGTTGGTCCAGAATAATAAGAAATATGACTTTGGTAATAAAATCATCTCATTTTGGAAAGGCAAGGTTACTTTAATAATCTTAGTTTAAATTCTCTATTTAAGATACACATGCAGATGTACATTACATGCATGTCATGGAGTATGTACGTATCCAAGGGTGCACTTGGTTTGTCTGGGAAGGAGAAGCTGTCTCCTACGCAGATGAAAGTTTGGATTCCAGTCTTCATATTCTTCACTTTCGCGTTCATTCAGGTTTACTTACTATCTGGTCCAAATGATTTTCCAGCTGTCCTTGGGTGTAATCTTCTGAATCTTCTGGCATCAATTTGGTTGGATTTTTAATCTCAACCCTGGGTAAAATTGCACAGTAAAAACATCAAGCAGAAAGTTATCCTTCAATTCCAAAATAAAGGGTGTGGGAGGAGAAAGCTCAACACATTGGAAGCTGAAATGTGTGCTAGTTCCATTTCTCAGGTTGGAGCTAGTTCATTTTGCTGGGCTTTTTTTGGGGGGAGGGGCTTTAAATCTACATTTGTCATGTTGTTGCTACTTTGCACTGATGCTTTGTTGCTAGTCGCTGCACAGTGCAGCCATCTCTCCGATTAGGACATGAGTTAGGGCTTCCCTTAAGTTGTGCAATCCAGCATTTTTTTTCACTGTGGTAGGATGTCAGTGGGTAAAAGTTGATGTCCACAGAAGTGTTTTAAGGTAGGTTGATTTGACATTACTCTTGACGTAACCTCCTTTGGGCCTGTTGATGGATCGGGACTTGCCTAAGATAAACAGTGATGATAGCCAGGCCAGGCTCTGACTCTCGTTACCTTCTCCTCTTACCCAGTGCAGAGACCATCTCAGGCTGCCGAACGGTACTTTTGGGACTTCCTGTGGTGATGGAAATATTCTGCTAAGGTCGAAACTAGCCATATATGGCTATTGATCAACTTTTCTTTTCTTTCTTTCTTTTTTTTTTTTTTTTGCTTTTTAGGTCACACAGGGCAGTGCTCAGGGGTTACTTCTGACTCTGCACTCAGGAATTATACCTGGTGGTGCTCAGGGGACCATATGGGATGCTGGGGATTGAAACCTGGTGAGCCACATGCAAGGCAAACTCCCTTACTCATTGTACTATCACTGCTGCCCCAGTCACCAGCCTTTCCTATGCACTCTTTTCCTCAGGTCCCCTCACCCCCACCCCGACTTATTTTGAAGTAAATCCCAGGCACAATCTGATCTCATTTTACCTTAAGAGCTAAACTTGCGAGCTAGAAGAATAGGAATGACATCCAGGAAAGGTACTTAGGGATCTTCAAGTATATTTATGATAGAAAATAAACAAAAAAAGCTATCTATAAATTTATGACTTTGTGATGGTGCAAAAGCATTGACTTCAGTAGAGACTACTTCTATTCTGAACTTTGGTCTTTTCTTGCCCTAGTGATATACTGTGCAGTACTCTCTCCTGACGCCGGGTACTGAGTGGGTTTTGTGTTTTCACATCCATCACGTCTGGTTTTTAACTCTTATAATATTCAGTACTTAATAACCATGCCTTTTATATTTGAAAGATCTTTTTATGACCACAAGGTACTGATCTATGGTATAATGACTATATTCATCAAGATAAATCATTACCAGGGAGCTTGGCACTCTTAGAGGGAGGAAAATCTCTCCAACAAATGGTGCTGGGAAAACTGGTTAGTCACATTAAAAATGGAATCAGAGGGGCCAGAGCGATAGCACAGCGGGTAGGGCGTTTGCCTTGCACGCGGCCGACCCGGGTTCGATCCCCGGCATCCCATATGGTCTCCCAAGCACCGCCAGGAGTAATTCCTGAGTGCAAAGCCAGGAGTAACCCCTGAGCATCGCTGGGTGTGACCCAAAAAGCAAAAAAAAAAAAAAAAAAAGGAATCAGAGGCTAGAGAGATAGTACAGTGGGTAGGACACTTGCCTTGCATATGTTCAATCCCTGGTACTCCTTATGGTGCTCCAAGCATCACCAGGAGTGATCCCTGAATGTAGAGCCAGGAGTGCCCTAAGAACAGCTGGGTGTGGCTGTTCCAAAAAAACAAAGAAATATAAAAATAAGGGTTTCATTTCATTTTTATTTATCTCGCACTGGACATTAGCATTAATTAAAAAGCAGGTTAATGTTCTGTATATTAGACCAGAGTCCATAAAAATCAAGTGGGGAAAACATAAGCAGAACTCTCCATTATACTGACTTTAGAGGTATCTTCAAAGATTCAGCTCTATTGACAAAGTTAAAAGCAAACAAATGGGACTTCATTAAACTAAAAAGTTTCTGCACTGAAAGAAATGTTGGTTGAAATAAGGACAGCCCATTGAATGGAGAACATATTTGCTCACTGTGACAAAAGAGAGAGAAGGCACTCAGGGAGTTCAAACCGAGAAATGAAACTACCCCATCAAAAAGTGAGCTCAACAGACACTTCTCTAAAGAAGACATGTAGAGGGCCAGCAGACCTGAAAAAAGGTTTAGCACTGGGCTGGAGCGATAGCACAGCAGGTAGGGTGTTTGCCTTGCACGCGGCCAACCCGGGTTCGATTCCCAGCATCCCATATGCTCCCCCGAGTACCGCCAGGAGTAATTCCTGAGTGCAGAGACAGGAGTAACCCCTGTGCATCGCTGGGTGTGACCCAAAAACAAACAAACAAACAAAACCAAAAAAAAGGTTTAGCACTGCTTATCAGCAAGGAAATGCAAATCAAAGGGACCTCACAACCAGCGAGATTGCCAGAGTCATAAGGCCAGAAACAACGGATGCTCGAGCGGATGTGGTGAAAAAGCAAAAAGCCGCGCTCATTCACTGGGCGTGGGATTCGATGGGGTTAGATTTTTGGGAACATAGCATGGTGACTTATTACTGTTTCTAAAATGTGATTCATTGTTTGGCTCCTAGCCCAAGAACACAAAATCATCAATTTGAAAATATATGTGCACAGCTATGTTTATCATAGCACTATTTACAATAGCGAGATCCAGAAAGCAACCCAAGTGCCCAGCAACAGATGAATGGAGGAAGAAACAAAAAAGGGATGACATTTTGCATTTTGCTACAACTTGAGATGGAACTGGAAGGTGTTATGTTAAATGAAGTGAATCAGAAGAAGACGGACAAATACCAGATGATTCCAGTCATATGTGAGTTTAAAGCAAGGAAATACACATGGAAACAAGCCCTGAGATTCTACAGTCTGCTCAGGAGCACAGGGGCCAACGAGAAGGAACCTTGGGATAATGATGGGGGATATTGGCATTCTGGTGATGGGTGTGATGCAGTAACACTATCTCTATAAAGTATAAATATTCATACTATGTAAATCATGGTACCTCTATGAAAATAACATGAAAACTTCCAATAGATGATTTTGTGATAGATGATTTTGTCTACCTGTAAGTTAAACTATTTTTTTTTGTAATTTACATTGAATACATTTCAGTTTATATTATTTTTAGCTAGGGAAGGCTATTCTAAGGTCAGGAAGGTTTACATATAGAAGATAAAGTTTATGGTTCATAAATGTAATGAGTATTCATTTGGCCCTTGAAAACAGAAAGTTTAAATTGTACTCAGACTATTGATATATGCAATATAGTATTACATACTTTTTCCTTATGATTATGTGAAACTTATCTTTATTGTAAAAATGTAGTACATCCTACCTATAACATACAAAATTTGCATAATTTATCTATGTTATTGGTAAGACTCTTGATTAGTGATAGCTTATTAGGTTATGTTTTGTGGGGAGCTAGAAGTCATACTCAGATTTTTAATTGTCTAGGAGTCAGTCAACTGAATAGTTGTGTGATACTCTGTGCTTGAAACATTTACCACCACCATCATTATCATTCTATCTAAAGTTAGGCTTGAGCCCAGAGATGCACCAGTCACCCAGTGCCAAGCCTCTCTTACTGGTGCTTACATGGAACTTTGGGTTTATGGATAATTTAAGCTATTCCTATATAATATTTATCATTGAGTTTTATTGAATGCCGTCTGGCTTTTAGCTATAGGACCTTTAAAAGGTGGAAGGCTTGCTAATGATCATTTAAAATGTTTAGTCCAGTTTTTATTTTGTTTTGTTTTGTGGGCCACACCCAGCAGTGCTTAGGGCTTACTCCTGGCTCTGTTCTGCACTCAGGAATCACACTTGGTAGTGCTTGCACACCGGGGGGAGGGGGGGCGGCCATGGAGCCGGCGGTGCCCACTGGTGGTGGGGGAACATTGGGATGCTGGGGATTGAACCGGGGTCAGCTTCATGCAAGGCAGATGCCCTTGCTTCTGTACTATCGCTCTGACCCCATTTTCAATCCAGTTTCCTTGGAACACAGACTCAAAGTAGGAGGTTGATTTCAGCTCCCATTGATTGACCCATTGGTTTTGTCACATCACACTTGCTAGATGAAGTGATTTGCTGAGTTAAAGCTTGCAGTAGTAGGTCATTCCCACCTTGCTTTTAAAGGCCTCTTTTAGAGCAGAGTTAATATTTTGAATTCTACTTGTGATGTTGTAACTATTCTTGTTGGTGAGAAATGTTTATGTCATGTGCCATTATAAGAAGTGACTTAGGAAATTTTATGTAGTGGGTTGAAATTTTAAAAAAAATTGTTTGTTTTTTTTTGTCATTGAATCACCATGAGATAGTTACAAAATTTTCTCAGTCATACAATGATCAAACACCCATCCCTCCACCAGTGCACATTTTCCACCACCAATGTCCCCAGTATACCCCCCTTCCCACCCTCCCCCTTGGGCTGAGAATTTGGGGGGGACCGTTCTATGAAATGACCGCTGTTTCTAAAAGAAACCCTGACGCAAGCTCATTTGATTGAGTGCACACTTTGACTGGCATCAAAGATCCTTAAAAGTGTGTTCTTCTTCTGCAACACAAAGCAAGAATGGTTGCTGTGCTTTTGGAGTTGAGTTGAGAAGCTAATAATGATTTTCCTCCTCATGATAATGCAGAATATGTACATTCTAAATTTGGACCCCTATACTTAGGATCTCAGGATTTAAGAGGAATGAATTTGTGCTGGTAAAAGGATCTTGTGTCATCAGAAATGCTCTCAGGCTCAGCTGTCCTATTGATGGGCAGAGGTAATGTGCTTTAGACGAGCTATTCGGAATTCCAGCAACATTCTGAACAAGCGCAAACCGACTGTTGCAACAGGCGGCGGCCAAGTCTTCCGGGGACCCTGCCCAAATTCTCAGCTCTTTAGCTAATCACTTTCCTGGAGAGAGGTGAGCGGAGAAGAGAAGTTTCTCCGCTCATCTCTGCTGCTTAGTTCAGTTTGCTTTTATTTACTGGTTCGGGAAGTTCACAATAGTTGGTTAGTGCCTAATTTATGTGGTACCTTGCCTCAGGAAGATTATGTGCAAAAATGGCATAAATCAAGTGAAGTGAGCTGCTTTATTTTATTTTATTTATTGTTTACATTTAATCACTGTGAGATACACATTACAAAGTTGTTGATGATTGGGTTTCAGTCATACAATGTTCTTTCCCACCACCAATGTCCCCAGTTTCCTTCCTGCTTCCTTCCCCTGCCTCTTTTTTTCTTCTTTCTCTCTCTTTTCTCTCTCTCTCTCTCTCTCTCTCTCTCTCTCTCTCTCTCTCTCTCTCTCAGCAGCTTTATCTGCACTTGATGAGGGATATATGAATTATAGTAGGGCAATAACAAGATTTAACATTGTCAAATCAGTTGTGCTAAAGATAAACTGTTAAATCAGTTATATTATCCTGTTCATACAGGACAAGATCCTAGCAAGGTCTTTTAAGTGACTGTGATCTAATTAGGAAAACATAGCTGCTATTTTCATAAAAAAAAAAAAGGCTGTAAGATTAGTACGAATAGCAGTTCTTAAAGATCTATTAAAATTATAGATTTTAATTTTTAATAGGCCAAATTGAAATCTAACAGTAACACATCTTGAAAAGAAAAATTAAAAATTCATGTACTTTAGATTACAAAAGGGCTCTTTAGTTGAAGTGCTATGAATGGGCAAGATTATGCTATCTTTTAACTCTGGTTGGTAAAATGAGAGTATTACTGGTATAGTTTAAAATTTTTTAAAAAGGGACCAGAGAGATAGCACAGTGGGTAGAGTGTACATGGGTGTAGAGCCTCGCGTATGGGTGGCCTGATTCCACCCATGGCACCCCAGATGGTCCCCCAAACCCTTCAGCAGGATTGATCTCTAAGTGCAGAGCCAGGACCGTCGGGGGTGGCACCCCCGAAAAAAAAACCTCAAAAAACAAAACAATTTTTAGAGCAAAAAATTTTGAGGTGAAGTTTCTCCATAAAAAAATGTTGGCACCAAAAGGAAATATTTTTAAAATACTGTGTGGGCCCCATAACCACTGCTTGTGGGTTGAAACTGCCAGTTTGCAATCTGATTTCCATTGGAAAGAATCCACTTTTTCCCTTGCATTTGAATAAATAAACCATTAGAATTTTTTTTTCTGTTTTGATATTCCCTTTTTTAGAATGCTTTAGCAGTTGAACAACTTTTGTGGGAAATGTGCCTTTAAAAACAAAAAACCCCAAAAAACACCAAAAGTGTCTGCCCTAGAGGCAAGCTGTGGTGGGAGGGAAACTGGAGACATTGGTGGTGGGAAATGTACACTAGTGAAGAGATGGGTGTTGGAACATTGGATGATTAAGACCCAATCACGAACAGCTTTGTAACTATGTATCTCTAGATGATTCAGTAGAAAAAGTGAAGCAATTGCTTGAACCTCTGACATGGAAGTGTGTAGGTTGTCTGGGGACATCCTCAGAACATTTAAGTTGTTCTTTAGCAAGATACCTCCCGGCAGGTTGGAGCCGGAGGAGATCAAATGGGAAGCGGAAGCAAACCGGATGCTGGGTGGGCACTTCGACCCCTAGCAGAGTGGGCGGGATTCTTGAGTATGTGGGTCTGATGCAAGTGTCCCTTCGCAGAAACATTCCCTGTCTATAGTGGATGGGGTTAGATTTTAATTTTTGGTTGCGGTCCAATGACAGTTAATGGCTGTTTCATATAGGATGTGAAATTATTTATGTGTTTGGCAGCAGGATGAGGTAAAATGCAATTGGAAATAGGTAGAATTTGCTAGCAAATCCCAATATATTATTAGTGCTAGTGCCAAGATGGACTTTTAGAGGCCACCTAAGCTGGGGCCTTCTTTTAAGATGAGGAAACAGACCTGGGGAGTTCAGGGGAGTCTGAAATGTCTCATTAACCCTTCACTGTCCAGCAGGAACCCAACATTTTTCTTTTTTTTCCTGTCTTGCTTTTTTTGGGGGGGTGAGGAGGGAGTATCTTGCAGGAACTATTTGGGAAGATTTGAGGGTTTTAGACAAAAATTAAAAGTATGTCTTTAATAAGCAGAGTATTCAAAAAACATCTAGGAAGTTGACTTAGCTTGTCTTTGTAATTCTTGTTGCTGCCATTTCTATTAGTTTTGGGTATGTTTCAGTACCCCTTCTTTCCAAAAGTCCACTTGCTCTCCTGCGTTTTTAGAAAGCAAAGAAGCAAATAATCCCCAGGGAAGTGTGGCAAAATTCCCTTTAGTTCTGTGGCATTTCCTCCCGGTAGATTGAATCACACAAAATAGTTTATTTCAGCTGTTTCTGAGCTACAATGAAATGGTTGGTTCATGATTCAAGATAGTAGCTCAAACAAAAGGTAACAAGGAATATTGTTCAAACAATAAAGACATTCCTGATGGCCTTTGGCCACCGAGTCCTTTCCAGTTTTTACTGCTCACAAACTGTTCTGTTCAGCACTCTCACTGAAAATTGTGGAATTGAAAGCTCCTTGTGTACACATGGAATAGTCTTACATCCACATGTTATAGTTGGCTTAAAAAGTCTCCCTTGCCTTGAAGAAAAAGACTACTCAAAGGCAGATTCTGAACAGGCTTGCAAGTTTTTAGGCCAACAGAAGCAAGCTGGGATGGAAGTCTTGGTCAATAGCGCGATCATATGATGTGCAGTTCCATTTTTATTATATCTCGTAGAGAGAATTCAAGTCTCTGGATACTTAGCCCTCTTAGAACTGAATCCTAATTTCTGATTTGATAGTAGTGAGGGCGGTAGAGCTGATGAGCCCATGCAAAGCAGTGATAAACTTTAGACCTTTTTTTTTTTTTTTTTTGGCTAGCTAAGTCCGATCCCCTGACTTTTGGGTTTGTCAAGCCAACGTTTGTAAAATAAGTGGAATTTTTCAAAAGCATTTTGGAGATTATAAAAAAAAAAACTAGCATAAATAAAGCCTTTGAGCTTAAATCTGATAGGAACTTTTTTTTTCTTGAGATGTTATAACCTCTGCATCACATTTCAGACCTATAACCAAATAAAAGAAATATGTTATCTTTAGGCATCATGGGGATAATAATAAGTGTGCATGATTTAAGAAACTGGGGGAAAAAAGGAAATCCATCCCAAATCTAATAAAGAGCAGAAAGCCAACCTAGCCACTTCATGGTTCATAAGGATCAGAGTGTACCGCAGCTGAACAAATAAAACTGGAGAGACGGCACAAACAGCAACTTGGAAGTGGCCATTTCTTTTTTTTTTTTTTTTCTTTTTGGGTCACACCCAGCAATGCTCAGGGTTTACTCCTGGCTCTGCACTCAGGAATTACTTCTGGCAGTGCTTGGGGAACCATATGGGATGCCAGGGATCTAACCCGGGTCGGCCGCGTGCAAGGCAAACGCCCTACCCGCTGTGCTATCGCTCCGGCCCTGGAAGTGGCCATTTCTTGGGACTGCTTTGAACCAGAGAGCTAGAAATCACCTTCCAACATTTTGGGCCTCCTTTGACCACTACTTAAAACTTAGAGTGCTTCATTCCACGTCATTAAAAGCATTGTGTTGTACTTGCATGCAAACGGTAGAACTTATAGGTCCCTTTCTTAGAAGAGTTTCCAAAGGGAAAAGGTGGTAGAGTGAGCGAAGCTGGTTTTGCGCCCTCTTAATGTTTCGGAACACCCGCCCACACTCTGTTCTCCTGGGGTCCCCATGGTCCGCAGCAGGGTGGCAGCCCTCTCACCCTTCCTCTTCGCTCAGCCTTGGGTGTGGAGTCTTTTCTCTGTCTTTTTTTTTTCTTGCTTTTTGGGTCACACCTGGCGATGCACAGGGGTTGCTCCTGGCTCCGAACTCAGAAATTGCTCGGTGATGCTTGGGGGACCCTATGGGATGCTGGGAATTGAACCCGGGTCGGCCGCATGCAAGGCAAACACCCTACCTGCTGTGCTATCACTCCAGCCCCTCTTCCTCTGTCTTTACATGTCGTTTCAAGTCTCTAATGTCTTCCCACACCTACACCTACTTACCCTCTCAGCTTTCCCCTCACCCCAGCAGAGGTAGGTTGACTTTTTTTTTGTGAATATTCATTTTGCTGTATGAAGGCTCCCGTATTGAGCTTTTAAAAACTATTGAGTTCTGTCCCACAATAGTCTTCATGCCCTGTTCATTTTATTTTGCATTTTAAATACAACGTTGAGCAATGCTGACACAAAGGAGCCTTCAGTAAGTGCTTTACAAATAACTGCAGTAGCAGATCCAAGTTTCTGCCTCTGTAGGATGACTTTGTCAGTAAAAACTACTGCAGCCTAACATCCTAGGCGGAGGTTATGGAACAAAGGCTTGGTCAGTCTGAAGACTTTCCCCAGGAATTTGCTCCCTTAGCATTATTTAATGGTTGAGTGCCCGGTTAGAGGGAGTTTTTGTAGGCTGAACATGAACACAAATGCAATAGGCTGAAGGTTTTGGTTTGTCTTTACCCTTTCTCTTTTCTTAGACGAATCTTTCTCAGATCATACTGGTTGAATTGACAAATTGTAATATAGTCAACTTCTGCCCACGAGAAAGTGTTGTAGAGTAACTGGGTTAGACGGCCTAAGTCAAGGGTATAGTAACCGCTTTGATGTTGTATTCAGGGCCTTCCCCAGGGCTTCATCTTCCAATTATTAAAATTATATGTATAGCAGTGATGTAGAAATTAATGAGCTGCTTTTAGCTTACCTTCCACAGAGCTGGCTAGAAAGAGAATTTATAGAAATAGTGTAAGAGATTATATGTCATTATTTTGCAGAAGTGAGGATACAGGACTATAGGAGAAATAAGAATATACATTTTTAAAAGTTTATATGCATTCTGATGTCTATCTTCTAAAGACATACTTAGTGGCTAGCAGAATTAATACCAAATACATAGAGAAAAACATGTTGTGTACTGTGAAATTGCATAACATGGGCAGGTCTGTAGCTGGTAATTTCCATAATCTCAGTCAAACTATAACAAACCTATAATATAGATAATACTTACATTTAATAAATTTAAGAAAAGAGGCTTTGTAACCTTCCCCAAATCATGGCATCAAAAGGGGCCATGGCAGAATTGGAATTCTTTTTTTTTTAAATTTTTTAAAAATTTTAATTTTTTTTTTCTTTTTGGGTTATCCCAGGTGATGCTCAGGGGTTACTCCTGGCTCTGCACTCAGGAATTACTCCAGGCGGTGCTTTGGGGATCATATAGGATACTGAGGATCGAACCCAGGTTGTCTGCGTGCAAGGCAAATGCCCTGCCCGCTATGCTATCGCTGTGGCCCAGAATTGGAATTCTTGCTCTTGGGTGACCTGCATCATGTTCTCATAAAACTGTTCCCTGCTGCTTATTTTTTGTATTTTTTTCAAGCCTATCAGTTATTGATACTTGAGCCAGAGAGACCGTATGGGGGTTAAAACATTTGCCTTGCACATGGCCAACCCCAGTGAGACCCTTGACCTTGCATGACCCCCTGAGCACAGAGCCAGGAGTCGCTTCTAGCTTTATGGGAATGACCCTCAAACCAAAAAAAAAAATGTTATTTGTTGATACTTAAAATTTTAGATGGCGCTACAGACTTTTTACAGATCTGCTTGAGATCACTGTTGGGCCAAAAAGCCAGAAATTTCTATTTCTGACTAGCGTTATTTTAGAAATTTATATCCTTTCACGTATTGTTCTGGAATAGATTATCAGAGTGGCCATTTTAACGAAAGATTTCTTGATTATGATCTTTGATTCTTATCTGGGTGTAGCGCAATGCTTATGAATCTGCCACAGTTTTTATGAGCTTTAGAAGAGTAATCTGAGCTAGAGAGATAGTACAGGGGGAAGGCTACTTGCTTTGCACGTGGCCAACTCGATTTTGATCCCTGGCATCCCATCTGACCCCCGAGCACTGCCAGGAGTAATTCCTGAGTGCAGAGGTAGAAGTAATCCCTGAGCATCGCCAGATGTGACCCAAAAAGCCAAAAAAAAAAAAAAAGTAATCATGGAGATTTGCTTGGGAATTTGGAGAGAAGGAAATCGTCATGAAGCTGTTTAGTGGCACTCTCATCTCCGTAAAAGAAGATTGAATACGCCAGCAGTGTGAGAGATGCCCTGGGCAGGAAGTGCCGGGTGCTGGTCACAGTTGCCTCTCTTCTGTACAGCTCTGCACCATCCTGTAAAGTACAGGCCTTAGAAAACGCAGGTGTACAAGTGCTTTCCCAAAGCAGCTCTGCTGGCCGGACAGCCTGTGGTTCCTAGACAGAAACCTCCCGGTGGCTGTGGCATCCAGCAATGTGATGACGGTGAGGCTGGGCATATTTTCATATTTTCATTACCCACCTGTATTTCTCTGAGAACTTCTTTGCACCCCTGTTCCCCATTCCACTTTTCCCCACCTCCCCCAGTTGAGCTTTTTTTTTTCGAGGGGAGAGGGGGTTGGGGGTTTAGGCCACACCAGGGAAAGCTCAGGGATCACTCCTGGCTCTGTACTCAGGGATCACTCCTGGCGGTGCTTAGCTGATCATATGGGATGTCAGGGATCCAACTGAGTTGACCGTGCACAAGGCAAGCCCCTTACCTGCTGTGCAATATCTCTCTAGCCCCCAATTGGGCTATTTCTATCTTACTGACATTTTTTTTTTTTTTGCTTTTTGGGTCACACCCAGCGATGCTCAGGGGTCACTCCTGGCTTTGCACTCAGGAATTGCTCCTGGCAGTGCTTGGGGGACCATATGGATCGAACCCGGGTCGGCCGCGTGCAAGGCAAATGCCCTACCCGCTGTGCTATCGCTCCGGCCCCTGATTCTTTTTTTCAATGTGTGCAATTAATCTCCAAGTCTGCTATGTCATTTTACTTTTCTGGTTGTTGCCTTGATTTGTTTGTTTTGGTTTAGATTTGCTGCCATACCTGGCAGTTCCCAGGGGTTACTCCTGGCTCTGTATTCAGGGGTGACTCGTAGCGGTGCTCGCGGGACCTTACAGGGTGCTGGGGATCAAAGCCCGTCAGCTGCATGCAAGGTGAGGGCCTTACCTGCTCTACTGTCGCAGCAGCGCCGTCTTGTTATAAAGACGCTCTAAATATGCCGTCGTCTTTTCCATTTGTGTGTTGGTGTCTTGTTGGAGAAATCTACTTCACTCTTCACAGAAGTTCATTATATGTAAGAACCAGTTTGTCTCTTGCACAGTGGCTTGGAGGGAACAAGAATGCCACAACTGTTCAGAAGCCGGGTCCATTCAGCCAGCGAGAGATTCACCCGGCACGAATAAATTAGGAGAAACTTGAAAAGAGAAGGCAGAACTGGGAAAGCTTGGAAGCCAGGACATGAAAAGGAGGAGGACTCAAGAATCCAGCCCTTGTAGGGGAGCGCGGGCGCTCACTGCTCTGTGATTTGAATGACTTTTATGAGACAATTAATTCCTAACTTGTAATTAGCTATTGAGAGCACGCTGAACTCCATGGAGGATGAGCACAGGAGCCCTTGAGTTTCCTCACAGAAACTGGTTGTTCTGAGAGAGATCCCATTTGAACACGCCTTTCAGCTCGGCGACTTCTAGGTTTATAGAGCAAAGTCAAGTTCTCTCCGTGAGAATGCGAAAGAAGACTATTCCGCACTGCTGGTGCCAGAGGCGTGGCACTCTGCCAGTTCCAAGCATCACCTTGTTCAGTCAAGCACCAGACATCTGAGTAGGTGCTGTTATGCCATTTTATGGAGGAGAAAACTGACTCCAGAAGAGCAAATCACTTCTCCACAGTCCGAGTCCGGATGTAAGTGGTGCCAGGATTCTAACTCAGTTCTGTCCAACCCCCACACTGTCTAAATGACACTGTCACACACTCGAAACACCTATTTGTGAAAATGTCAAGTGACGAGTCCCTGAAGTTAGAGATTAATTCCTGTTCTGGGTGGAACTCAGGCCCTCTCGTGCGTCTGCCGTGGTGACTGAGTTTGTTGCTCTTACGAATGTTGACTAGAGGGGGCTGGAGCAGTAGCACAGTGGATACCGCGTTTGCCTTGCATGTGGTCGGCCGGGTCTGATTCCCGGCATCCCATACGGTCCCCAAGCACTGCCAGGAGTAACCCCTGTGCATCGCCGGGTGTGACCCGAAAAGCAAAAAAAAAAAAAATGTTAGCCAGAGAGAGAGTCCATTGAGTCAGGCACTTGCCTTGCACAGAGCCGAGCCAGGTTCAATTCTTGGCACAGCATAGGGTGTTCCAAGCCCCACCAGGAGTGATCCCTGAGCACTGCCTTTTTTTTTTTTTTTTTTGCGGGGGTGGGGTGGGGTGGGGTGGGGGATACATACCTGGCACTTTCCACGGTGCCTGTGGGGCCAGGAATCTAACCCAAGGCCTCACGCCTGCCAGGCCTGTACTTGGTCCTGAGCCGCATTCCTGGCTGCCCTGGGGTTTAAAGAAAGCATCTCATCCAGCTCTTCTCTTTGAAGAGGAGGAAGCTGAGACCCAGGAGAGTCAGTGACCTGATTAGGGCCCCAGTCTCAGCTCTGGAGCCAAATGGCAGACTTTCGCCTGTACTAGAAACCCAAGGACAGTACCGCTGTGATTTTCTACGTAGGTAACTGTGTGCAGATTCTCAGCTGGTTCTGCAGTGCCCAGGGTGAGGGGAACCCCAACTTCTACTTCTCTTGTGTTTATGACTTGGTCACGAGTTTATGCTGATCCAAACTTTCACAGTTCTGGCACTGGGCTGCAGATGGAATGAATTAAGTTGAACTTAGGACTTCAGTGCAGCTGGATGTTTCTGGTGAACTTCCCTTTGTGAAAAAAATGTAAGTCCTTGTAAAAAGGCTTACATAACGCAGCCTGGGGGCCCTGTGGGTGCTGCATTTGTTCACCCCAACCCAGAGAATAAGACTAGAGAATAAGCTGTGTCTCACAGACAGCACAGGATTACGTTCAAAAACTCTCTCTCCCGTCCCATAGTGCTTACCCTGGCAGCCAGATGGTCTGCATTTCTGGTGAGCTGACATACTTACCAAAATTAAGTACTTCCTGTATCTATTCCCAGGGTTTTGTTTTGTTTTTTTTTTTGAACTTCAACTTCAATCTACTTAAAAAAAAATTTATTTACTCACCAACTCGTAAAAAAGTCACAATGATCTTATTATATCTTTATCCAAGAAGGTGTTCATTTCTTTCAAGCGAAAAAGTGGACGAGATGCAGCGTTGAAACTTGGCCCAGCCTCTTCAGCGCCTCCCGTAAGAGGAGACAGCCGGGCCCCAGCTCTGCTGCTGACTCCCCGGGGCGGGATGCTGTTCGGGCTGCGGAGTTCAGGAGCCAGGCGGCCTTACACAGCAGGGCCTGGAGAAGGAGGGACTTGTACACCCCTCGCTGGGGCCCTGGGGGGCCCCAGGGAGCCTGTGTCCCACTCTGAGGCGTGCTCCTCACCGTGCCACTCCCAGCTGTGACAGTGGGAAGGGAGTGGGCGCTTGTGAAGTTGAGGCTCTTGGATTGTGGAGTGCTGGTGATGCACACGGCACCCTATCTAGTGAGAATTCAGGGTAATGCTGGCCTGGGGCGGTGGGGGGGGCAAGGTCTGAGGGACAGTGTTTCCCAGTCAGGGGCCACATGGCCCCCCAAGGGTCCTCAGCGTATTAGGGGAAGCAGAGTGAAAATCATATAACTAGACGGCCGCAGCAGGAGACGGGTGGGGGCAGCACGTGTCCGATGGGGGCCCCCCGGGAGCAAGATTGGACGGGGGCCACGTCAGAGGAAGGCTGAGAAGCAGCTGCGTTGGCTTCAGCGTTGGGCGTGTTCCGTGTCTTAGATGGGGCCCCGGGTCCGGAGGTAATTCTGTTGTTTCTCTTACATGGTAAAAGTCACAGTCACTCATATTTCATCAGCGCTCTGGGCTCCAGTCCTTGGAGAAACAAAGAATTCGAACAGGTGATCTTCAGCCCTAGAAAGATGAAAGCATTCCTAGCCAAAATAATACAAGGGAAAAAAATCAGCTGAATTAGGAAAAGTATAAATAGTTTGTTTTTTCTCATTCAGGTTTTCCTTCTGCCTGCCTGCCTGTCTTCCTTCTTTCCTTCCTTCGCACTCTGGGGTCTTTTCTAGGTCTGTCAGGCCGTGATTTGGATACATGAGTAAGGACTGTACCCACTAAGTCCTTCAGCGTCTGTCTCTGTGTGCACCGAGAGATAAGGCCGGTGATAAGAGCTTGAGTCAACAGAATTGGAGAGTCTCAAGCTCAAGTGTGGGGCTGGCATCCCGAGACTCATTGGTGTGAGCTTGGGCTGGCACCGGGATTCCCTTCTGCCCCAGCCTGCTGTGGCACCTTGTCCCGGGCCCACGACATCTCTGGGCTGGAAGGTAGGCTGCTTTCGTGGCTTCTTCCCCATACCATGCTCGTGCTTCTCCAGAGGGGAACCTTCTGTTTGCTTGCACTTGGGTCCTGTGTGTCCTGCTGTGGGAGTGCTCCCTGGGGGTGCTCCGTGCCGTGCCAGGTGGGGTTCCTGCCTTCTGAGCTGTCGCTGTGGCTTTCCGGCAAGGTCTTATGTGAAGCCCAACAGCCGTCTGAAATGTAGGCTTCGTGGGTGATAGACCTCAATTTTCAGAGCTAGAGATCACATCCTCTTCCTCAGCAACCCTCTCGGCTCATCCATGTGAGAGGCGGTGAAATGAAAGCCTAGAGGATGTAGCCCATGTCACATAAAACGAACCTTTGCTGGACAAAAGGATGAAACTCCACAAGATTTTTTTAGCTATGGAGTATAACTGCCAAACTATAAGGTTGGTTCTATAAGTACCACTGTGCAATAAAATATGGAGTGAAGTGGAGAGAAGAGCGACTACCTACTTTTGTTGGAAAGGGAGAAAGTGACATTAGAAATTAGTGATTTTAAAGTATGATTATAGAATGCTTTGTCATTTGTGGCACATAAGAAGCACATATGTGAAATATGTTCTTTGGGGTCTGAGTAAACTATTTGTGTTTACTCGGTGGATTGTTAGGAAAATAAAAACCAGGTACTCTGTGTTGATGCTACAGTGCTTAGGGAATTTGCACATTTTTGTTTCAAATTGTAAGCCACAAGAAGTCCGTATAAAGATGTGTGCATGCATTTATAGTGCATGGACATCTAAGTTAATATTTCACGGTGAAATTGCTAACTAATGTCCATCTCGGTGAGTGTTGCTCTTCCTACAGGTAAAATACAACTAGTTTTAAAAGGTTTTTTTTTAATAGCTCAGACATGTGTCATGGTATATAAATAAGATGTGTGCTTATTTTTTCATATAATATTAAATATTAAATTCATGTAATATTAAATATCCTACACCTGGTGATGAGTCCTTTTGGCCATTTTTGTCTAGATTGGATGGGGGATGGCCCTAAGCGTCACTATTTTAATGAGAGCTAAGCCAACAACGTGGTTTACTCGTCATTGCACACAATAGGTTAGAGATACAGATAATCTCTCTAGCCGCTACGATTCCAAAAGTGTTCTGTTTGTGGCAACACAACCATTTGTGTGTATTTGCAGCTCAGTGGTTCTAGTTTCTTAAACTGGATTAAGTACCCCCCACAACCCCCCGTATGTGGTCATATAACTTTACAGAAATTTGTTTTTAAAGAAATACTTCTATAATTTATTATTAGTCAGAGTTTGACTGGTCTGCCCATTTTCTTTTTTTTTTTTTTTATAATTTATTTATTTTTAATTAGAGAATCACCGTGAGGGTACAGTTACAGATTTATACACTTTTGTGCTTATACTTCCCTCATACAAAGTTCGGGAACCCATCCCTTCACCAGTGCCCATTCTCCACCACCCGTAAACCCGGCGTCCCTCCCACCCTCCCCACTCCCATTTCCCCCCCACCGCACCCTGCCACTGTGGCAGGGCATTCCCTTCTGTTCTCTCTCTCTAATTAGCTGTTGTGGTTTGCAATAAAGGTGTTGAGTGGCCGCTGTGTTCAGTCTCTAGCCCTCATTCAGCCCGCAACTCCTTTCCCCCACATGGCCTTCAACTACAATGTAGTTGGTGATCGCTTCTCTGAGTTGCCCTTTCCCCGGAACGTGAGGCCAGCCGCGAAGCCATGGGGTCAACCTCCTGGTACTTATTTCTACGGTTCTTGGGTATTAGTCTCCCACTCTGATATTCTATATACCATAGATGAGTGCAGTCTTTCTATGTCTGTCTCTCTCTTTCTGACTCATTTCACTCAGCATGAAACTTTTCATGCCCATCCACTTAACTACAAAATTCTTGACTTCCTTTTTTCTAACAGCTGCATAGTATTCCATTGTATAGATGTACCAAAGTTTCCTCAACCAGTCATCCGTTTTGGGGCATTCGGGTTTTTTCCAGATTCTGGCTATTGTAAACAGTGCTGCGATGAACATACATGGGCAGATGTTGTTTCGATTGTACTTTTTTGCCTCTCTGGGATATATTCCCAGCAGTGGTATTGCTGGGTCAAATGGGAGCTCAACCTCTAGTTTTCTGAGAGTCGTCCATACTGTTTTCCAAAAGGGCTGAACTAGCCGGCATTCCCACCAGCAGTGTAGAAGGGTCCCTTTCTCCCCACATCCTCTCCAACAGCGGTTGCTTTTGTTCTTTTGGATGTGTGCCAGTCTCTGTTGGTCTGCCCATTTTCTATACTTACGTACACCAGGTCGTGGTGGAAAAAGTTGAAAAAAGAAGCCCAGATCTGTGGGACACTGAGGAGGAAGCTATAGGAATTTCTTTTTTTGGGGCTTGTGTGTGTGTGTGTGTGTGTGGGTGTGTGTGTGGGTGTGTGTGTGTGGGTGTGTGTGTGTGTGGGTGGGTGTGTGTGGTTATTATTAAAACAGTGTGAGATATAGGTACAAAGTTGTTCATGATTGGACTCTGGTCATACGGTGTTCCAGACCCTTCTCTTCACCAGTGTAGTGGACATTTCCCACCAACAGTGTTGAACTGGGAAATACTGGCTCAGAATTAGTTGGCTTGGGTGGATTTGGGAAAGTTGTCCTTGCCTTCGGGTCATGTGACACCACCGCACCCTCCATGTGGCCCACAGCCCGTCCCAGGCAAGGCCGCAGTTTGGGGATGAGAATTTCTGCAGTTAGCGTGTGGTTCCAGTCAGTGCTGCCACCTGGTCCTGTCGCACATCTCTGTTGTCTCAGCGCTGACACTTTCTTTGCGTCTTCTCTCACAAGCACCAGTTGACTTTTTCTCTGTAACTGTTTTTATTTTTTTTTTTTAGCATTGTCAGAGAAAAATAAGAAAAATCTTTGCTTTTTGGATCAATGAGAATATGTGGTTGCTGTACATTGCTCAGATTTATAATCTTCAGGATTAACTAATGTTAAAATGCATTTTAGGGCCTAAGCAATAGTATAGTGGGTAGGGTATTTCCTTTGCATGTTGCCAACCCGGGTTTGATCCCCGGCATCCTAGATGGTCTCCTGAGCACCACCAGGAGTAATTCCTGAGTGCAGAGCCAGGAGTAACCCCTGTGCGTCCCCGGGTGTGGCCTCCAAACAAACAAACAAAAAACACATTTCAGCAATTGGTGTTGGACACGCACGCACTCTATCTCAGTTGTGTGTGGCTTCAGTTGTCCCTCTTCCCTTAAGCTTCCACTGGCCATTCATGCTCCCAGTGGTGGCTTGGGCCAAGGCTGCCTCTGCTACTGTTTCTCACCTGAGAGTGGACTCGAGTATCCTCTTGGAGGCTCTGACGCCTACTAAGGGCTGTCGGTTGTAGAAGGTTGAGCGGAAGCAGCTCCTCGAGACTCTCAGCCTGACTCACCTTGTGGCCAGGGCAGCCGGCTGTTGGCTGCCTCAGCCCTGGGGACCCACCAGTGCCCCCAGCTGCCTCCACAAGGTTAAGGGAATGAAGTAGTACGGACTCACAGGGAATTGGGAAAGATGACGGAAATCAATGGAAAGTGTCCAGGAGAGCGTGGGGTTTGTGAGTGTGAGTGTGTGTGTGTGTGTGTGTGTGTGCGTGCATGCATGCACATTTTAACACAAAAGTTTATAAAACTGCTCAGTGTAAAATAGGATGCTGTTTGGCGTGTGTGTCTGCGTGTGTCTGTCTGTGCGTGCGCGCGTAGTAGTGATGGCGGTAGTATAAAGTGCTGTATAAATACTTCAGCTCTCGCAGACTGGGTCCCATGTGCCGTTGGGTTTGACCGCCAGCGAGGCACAGTTGCCACTAAGCATTGGCAAGGGTCCACACTGAGGCATGTAGCCGGAGCCTGCGTGTCTTCCTGTCTATGTGCCAAGAGCCTTCTTAAACCTCACCTGTATCTGACACACCCTGGCTTTCGAGCCCACGGCGAGTGCTGTGACAGTTGTCTGGGGGAGGGACGTTAAAGCTGAGAAAACGGAGACTGCCTTTGAAGCATAGCCCACTGGCTACCAGTGACTGGCAGGGGAGGATGAGAGCCAGGTGTGGGGAAGGGCTCCTGTCCTCAGAAGCTGACATTATCTGGGGCTACTCATCAGTGGCAATGAAGCATCCTGTTAGGGACGGAAGTGACTGGAGGCTGAAATACAGTCAAGCGTGGTAAAATAGAGAGCAATAGTAGCTTTTTCCTTTTTTAAAATTTTTGGCCATGGGGCCGGAGCGATAGCACAGTGGGTAGGGCGTTTGCCTTGCATGAGGCCGACCCGGGTTCGATCCCCGGCATCCCATATGGTCCCCCAAGCACTGCCAGGAGTAACCCCTGAGCATCGCTGGGTATGACCCAAAAAGCAAAAAAAAAAAATTTTTTTTTTGGCTATACTGTGCACTGCTCAGGGCTAACTCCTGGTTCTGAATTTAGGGATCACTCCTGGCCGTGCTGGGAACTGTATGGGATGCTGGGGGTCGAGCCCGGGCCAGCAGCGTGCAGGGCAAGTGTCCTGTACTGTCTCTGACCCAGAGCACCAGTGTCTTATTTAAAGGTCTCGGAAAGGCTTACTGAAGAAGAGATTATTTTGCCTGGAAGTCGAGGGATGATCTTGGCATAAGTGCTCAGATTATATTTTGACTGAGGATCAAGGGAAATATTCCAGCCCCTCTTTCTGGTTTTCTGGTTAAGAGAATTAGAGCCCGTTTCCACTTTTTCCTTCTCTGAATATTTTCAACTTGATTCTTCAGGGATTTGGTTTTCAAAGCTGTCAGTCCACTTTCCTCCACCTTGCTGTGGACTGCGGTGGCAGGGGAGACCTCCTGTCCTGGGGGCTGAGGCGCCGGGCCTCTCTGCCCTCAGGGGTCCTGGCTTTAGAGGGATCGTCTGCGAATCTGCCTGCAGGCAGCCTCATGGCTTGTGCTGTGCCGCTGTCTTCTGAATCTTTAGTACCTGACCTGAAGGGTGGGTAGGAAGCTGGCCTGAGAAGGACCCCCGGGGACAGCTGCCAGGCCTCGTTCCTGATTGGTGGTTGCAGCTGCCATTCTGCAGTAAACCCCCTCTTGGCAATGACCAGTCTACGTACACGGAGTTGGTGCAGTTGTGGTAAGAGGGGTTTGACTCTGCAAAGCCACGATGACAAAAGATAGAGGCTTTGACCCTCTCCATATGGAAGGGACAGAGGCCAGGATTGTCCTCGGCTCCAAATGGCCAAAATTGTTCTTGTTTTTGCCAGTGTCATTATCATTTATTTCCCCTTGCCTGCCTTTCATTTTCATTCCATGAATAATAATTATTCTAATGACCCATTAGGCTCTGGAAGAGTTTAGTGGCAGCTCCTTGGATCAGGGCCCGAACTTGGCTAATTCTGTTCTTTCTTTCACCCTGGGTCTCCGTGAACGGTCTCAGTGTCTCCTTTCTACGGTAGATGTGAATTAACAGCAAGGGTCATTTGCCACGCTATAATCTTTCAAGGTTTGATTCCAGCCTAACGCCTCCCTGCAATCGTGCTCTCAAAGACGGTCAGAAATGTGTTCCCGTCCACGCAGCCCCTAACTCTTAATCTGTTAATCTGGGAGCAGTGAAGTGGAACCGGAGCCGTGGCTGAGCCGTCTGGCCGCTGGTCAGGCTTCCTTTTGTGTCGGTGTGAACAGTGTGCAGGAGAACGTAGCCTCTGCTAGTTCACATATTTTGTCATTTATTTTGAGGGTTGATGGGATTTTATAACAGACTGTTGCATGTCTTAGCAGTTTCCCAGGGTCCTAGTTGAGTCCCACCTGATTATTCAGCAATAACATAATCATGCCAATGAAGGTGCCCCTTTAAGAAACAATGGCAGGAGTGGAGGGGACTGTGGGAACCTTCTCCTGTGGCAGCATGTGAAAAGAAGGTTTGTTTTGCATTAGCTGGTTGAGGCGAGTAAGCCCGCCTCTAAAACCATCCATCAATAGGAAACATTTGCGAGCGGAGGAACATTGTAATGTAACCTCCTGGGTCTGCTTTCCTAAGCACACCAGCATGTCTGAGAAAAATCCCTGAGTGAACTTTCTGCTACATTGAGATGATGCTTTTAGGATGTGCAGTTGACGTGGTAAGGCAGAACGGAGTCTGATCTGCTAGTGAGAGTACGTATATTTTCAGGGGTTCATTGGCTCTCCTGGAGAGATAGCACAGCGGGTAGGGTGTTTGCCTTGCACGCAGCTAACCCGGGTTCGATTCCTCCGTCCCTCTCGGAGAGCCTGGCAAGTTACCGAGAGAGAGTATCCCGCTCGCACGGCAGGGCCTGACAAGCTCCCCGTGGTGTATTCGATATGCCAAAAACAGTAACAGCAAGTCTCACAATGGAGACGTTACTGGTGCCCACTTGAGCAAATTGATGAACAATGGAATGACAGTGCTACAGTGCTATTTTGGGCGAAGAACACAGTAAGGAAGAAATAAGAAAGCTTCAGCTTGATGAGACCAGCAGGAATTGTAGCCCTGACTGTCAGCCTGGGTCCTTTGCAAGATAGGGCATTATTTTTAAAGAGCCCTGAAGGAGACTTGTAGCCAATAGCTGGTCTTGCCATTTGGAAGTGTGCCAAAATGATAATCTGTATAAAAACCTTGGCTAAAAGGCAGTTCTGTAACTCAAGATCCTGTGGTGTGCGGGGAAGATGTTTGTAAGTTTGGGTGGGAGGACACAGAAAGCTTTTTCAGAACGTGGCTGCGTCCTGTTTGGGCCTCTGCCCCCCTCCAGATTTGAATGCCCCCGTGTCAGATCCTGGACATGTAAGTGTTGAGTTATGTGTTGCTTGTATGTGTCTTCCTGACTTTAAGAAGGAGTTCCAGCAAACTGAAATGTGAACCACCGTGAAAAGTCCTTTACTCTGAAGGATTCCTGAGTTTTCCCAGGTCATTGGTCTCCGTGCCCGTTCCCTCCCTGGGCAGGCTGGCTTGCTTCCTCCCGTCTCCACGGCTCCTTTTCTGCCGCTCCCCAAATCTTAAATGACCTGATCGTGACTAAGCCCCAGCTGACCTTTTCTAAGAAAGCCTTGCTTTTTATTAACCTTCTCGCTCTCACGCTGGTAAGCGAGGCGGTGTATTTCATCAGGAAATACGGTCGGTGCATTTCATCAGGAAATACGGTACAGTTGGCCTGTTTTCTCTCCTCACTCGCCTCCCTAACGAGACATATGTTTCCTGGGTAGCCCTTGCAATCCTTCTGCTATTGTGGTCATCTGTATTTAAATACTTGTAAAGTTACTTTCATTATAGAATGATTTTAGCCTGTAAGTGGACTTTCTGGCTAGTTACAGTACCACATTTGGGAGAGACCCAGTCTAACTCTGCATTCATGAGTTTGTGTCCTTTGCCCCCTGGTGATATAGGTATGGTTTCTTTGAGGATCATGTTTACTTAGTCTGTTCTAAAATCACATGAGCGAAACATAAGGGCATCACATCAATGTATCTCATATATAATATAAATATAGAAAACAAATATATATAAAATCATTCTATAAGCATATGTATAAACAAGACTCCTGATTACATTATGAAATAGCTGACTTTAGATAAGGTTATCCTGTGTGGGACGGATGGACACTGTCAGTTCCTGTCGAGGGGTTGGACCTTCTTGAAGGAGACTTGCCCTCTTAGCTGGCCGGGGAGAATTCTGTGTTGGGGCTTGAAAGAAGTGGCCGGGCCTGGAGAATAGTAACTACGGTGGGTTTGGCACTTTCCTTGCCAACGGCCAACTTGGGTTCAATCCCCGGTGCCCCATATGGTCCCCAGACCCTGCCTGGAATGACTCCTAAGCACGGAGCTAAGAGTAAGTGCTGAGCACTGCTGGGCGTGGCCCCAAACAAAGGGGGAAAGTGTCTTAGTAACTTTGGGGGAGTATTTTAAACGTTGTGCAGCCCCTGAGTGACAGCCACTGAGGAGGAGAGAGGACCGCGCCCCTCCACTGGCAGGAATTGAACTCTCAGCTCTCTGAATGAACTCTTTTGTGGACTTCATCACCCAGGGCTACCAGGCGGAGAATTCAGCCGAGATAGTGCCTCAATTTCAGTGTTGTCATATCCTGAGCGGAGGAACCAGCTCAGTCACACCCAGCCTCTGACCTCTAGGAGCCAGAGCGAATAAGTAGGTGTCATGTCATGCCACCGTGTTTGCAGCAGTGTGGTACAGGGCGAGGAGATGCTTGCCCCGACCTTACCTAAACACCCTCTGCCTTCCGGCTGCTGTTTCAGCCAGGTTCAGCGTGAGATGCAGCTTGACACAATTTAGGAATGCTTTGGGATTTTGGCCAGGACTATTTAATAATGTTGCAGAATGAAATTAAATGTTGAAATTTGTGCGTATGTCCACCCCAAATAGATTTACCTTGGGCTTGTTCATTTTGGGGAGTCTTAAGTTTTTTAGGAACCAGAAGTAGATCAGCCCTCAGAGGCGTTCTAGGTTGGGCTGACTTGGGAACGGAGGCTGCACTGAGGCATAAAGAGTCCAGCTTGTGACTGAAATAGCCTTTGTGTTGTTTCGTTTGTGACTGCCTTTGGGTTGGTTTGGATTTTTTTCCTTTTTTTTCTTCTTTCTCAGTTCCTACCCTTAAATACACGGCCATTGCCGTAACCGAAAACTCCTTCCATTGTCGGAAAGAAACAAAAATAAGTGATATCTTCCCCAACGGAAGTCACTAATTTATATCTGGTGACAGAAATGGAGGCCCAGGGAAGGAAGTGTCCCGTCCATATTTTACTATTTGCTGATGAATGCATTCAGTGACTAGAAATAGAAGAACCAAACCATGGTATTTTTCAAATACACAACACTGAGGCATTGAGTTTGAAGTGTACGGAAAAGGTTGAGAAGAGGGAGGGTCCGGGGGTGTAGCTCAGTGGGTAGAGCACGTGCCTTGCTCGCATATGGCCCTGGATTTGATCAGGAACTCTATAGAAGAAGGGAAAAACAGTTAAGATAAATCTTGTAACTGATGGTAGTAAGAGGGGGAGGATGGGGTGAGGGGGCAGGGCAGGGCCTTGGGTGCACGGTGGTGTCTCGCGGTGGTAGTTACCCACACTGCAGTTAACACCCTGAGGCAGGAGATCCAAGCCACAGCTGAACTGAAGAACATGCCTGGCTGGGGGGGTGGGGGGTTGGGGGTGTTGGGGGGGGGGAAGTTGGCCCTCGGGCTGTGATTGGAGCCTGAGCACAGGGTGCCTAAAACTCAACTTTGAATGACTTTGTACATCACCATGTAAATGGAATCAAAAATGTAAAGAAAAATAAACTTCCCACCGCTGAGGTTGCGCTGTCACCGGATTCCTGTTCATGGCTGTTTGTGCAGAGCTTGCCTGATGGGGAGACCGTGTGGGGAAGGCAAGGCAGGAGGACCAGGGTGACCCTCAGAGCAGCTCACTGGGAGACAGTCGGGTGTCTTGTCCCCTGCGAGGTGGGGGGTGTGTCTGGAATGAGGTTGGGTTACTTGGGAGCCCGGCGGGAAGCCAGAAGGCTTGGGAGTGGCGAGGGACCCTCCCCGCTGGGTTTCCCGGTCGCCGTCCTCGGTGGGTCGCCGTGGAGGGGCTTCTCGACGCGTCTGCGACGTGGAGCGGAGGGAGAGCGCGGCGGGAGCATGTGTTTCTCATTCCATCCTGCCGTTCGGAATACTTTTCGCCCATTTGTCACATTGCTTTCCTCCCACCCTGTCCTCCCCTGAGCCCTGCAAGCTGCGTCCGAGCCCCTGGAATGCACATGTGGGCCTTGTCATCCCCCAACGTGAGGCTTCCTCCCCGTCAGCACTTCACAGCGTTCGGCTGCTACAGGCCTTCATCACTTGGACTTGGAAAGAGAGACTGGCCCTGAGAAGCTTCGGGGAAATTCTTTTGTTGTTAGATGTGGTATCAGGGAGACTTAAGCTGCCACAGTTTAAGTAGACTTTGTGTGTATACACACACACACACACACACACGCACACGCACACGCACACGCACACATATGTTGGGGTTGGAATGATAGTCCGGCGGGAGGGAGGGCATTTGTCTTGCATGGTCGACCGGGTTTGGTCCCCAGCATCCCATATGGTCCCCTAAGCGTGCCAGGAGTAATTCCTGAGCATCACTGAGTGTGGCACCCCCCCAAAAAATGTTGCCTGAAAGGGGGAGGGGGGAAAGTGCTCCTGTGTTTTACAAGTTTTGGGCTGTCACACTCGGTGACTCAGTGACAGAGCTACTGTTCCCTTCACTCCCTCTCCCCACCCCAGCTCACCCCCTCCGGGGCCAGGCCTGTGGGCATCTTCTGGGGAATCTCTTCGCTTCACTCCCTCCCTCTCGGCACTGTCTTTTACGGAATTTCATTGTGACGAGGAGTGTTTCTAAGCCTTGTGACGCCAGGGAGCACACCCTGGGCCTCACGCATCCCAGACCAGTGCTCAGATGCTAGGCAGTACCCTGGCTGGGCGCTGGCTTTGGCTTGGTTTCAGTTTGGGGGCTCCACCTGGGGTGCTCACGGGCTATTCCCAACTCAGTGCTTGGGGGTGGCTCCTGGTGGTACACGGAGGACCGGTCGTGTTGGGGATCAACCCGGGCCTCTGCTCACGGACATTTCTCTCAGCTGGCCATTCATTTTGTTTGCTTGTTTGTTTCGTTTCTTTGCTATTTTTCAAACATGTAAACCACCCTGATTTACAGAGTTGTTTATAATAGATGTTCCAGGCAGGTAATGTTCCAGCACCATCGATCCCGCCACCATTGTGACCAGTGCCCCCACAGACCTGGCCCCTTGGCAGGGACAAACAAATTTACTTAATACTGCTCTTTATTTTTTTAATTTATTTTTTTTAATTTCATTTTAAAAAATTATTAGAGAGTCACTGTGATGCACTGTTACAAACTTATGAACTTTTGTGTTTGCATTTCACTCATACAGTGATCGTTTACCCATCCCTCCACCAGTACCCATTCTCCACCAGTGATCCCAGTATCCCTCTCACCACCCCCACCCCACCCCCCACCACCCCACTCTGCCTCTGCGGCAGGGCCTTCCCCTTTGCTTTCTCTCCTTTGGGGTGTTGTAGTTTGCAATAGAGGTATTGAGTGGCCTTCATGTTCAGTCTATAGTCTACTTTCAGCTCGCATCTTCCAACCCGAATGGGTCCTCCCAACAGCCTCTACTTGGTGTTCCCTTTTCTATCTGAGCTGCCTTTTCCCCCAGCATGTGAGGCCAGTTTCCAAGCTGTGGGGCAAACCTCCTAATCCTTATCTCTACAAGTCTTGGGTGTTAGTCTCCCACTATGTTATTTTATATTCCACAGATGAGTGCAATCTTTCTGTGTCTGTCGGGTCCCCATGCTGGGTGGTGCCAGTTGAGCCTTTTGTGTCCTTGTTTCCACGCACGGAGCTTGCTGGGCTTCTGTGCAGTTTTCCCATCAAATTTGTTGTGTTCCCACCGGGCCTTTGTTCATCAGGAGGAAGGACAGGTTGGAACTGAGTAAGGGGTGGCCGGAGGATGAGCCCCATTTGGGATTGTGGACTTGGGCCAGCCTGGGCCTGTCCACGCCTGTACCCACAGAGCTGGGGCTGGGGCTAGGTCTTGGGAGGTGTGCCCTGAGTCGGTCCCTAAGGCAGTGGGCAAGGATGAGGTCATCCAGCAAATGTGTAATATGAGTTGCGGCTAGAGAGTTGTGTTAATTAATTCTTGCAGTGGGTCTGTGAGATATGAAACTGAGGATGAGACGTTGCATGGCTTCCCCGAGGCCTGCCGGGAGCACTGGCAGAGTTTGCCCTGCGTCTGCGGCTTTTGTGTGTAAGACATCCCCTCTGCTTTCTGCCTCCCCTTTCCGGGAGGCGTGATTCTGTCATTAGGACAATGAAGTCCTTATAGATTTCATCCTGTCTCCAACCTATTCACTGTAATCAAAATGGAAGTTTTAACCTCCTTTGAAGAGATTTTTAATTTTATTGAGAAACATTTAGAACACTGATTTAAAAAATTTTAAATATACATATGTGAGAGAAGTTTTGGGGTAGTAATTAAGCATACACAGGCAAACTCATTTAGGAGTTAAAATTATCCCTTTATTCCTGCTAGCACTCCCCCCCCTCCAAGAACCCCTGTAACCACAATCCTTTTTTTCTTTTTGGGTCACACCCAGCAGTGCTCAGAACTCGCTCTAGACTCTGCAATCAGGGATCACTGGGGTGCCTGGGATCAACCCGGGTCTGCGCTATGCAAGGCAAGCAAGCACCCTACCCGCTGTGCTGTCGCTCCAGCCCCATGTAATCACAAAGTTTTTGCAAGAATCTGCAAAGGTTTCTGAGAGTCTTTCGAGAGAATTATTTGAGTCCTTGAATTGGGAACATGCAGTCAATCCAAATGTTTCTGTTTGGGGTGATGTTTTTGGGGTGCCCCCAGTTTGGGCAGAGCAGATACCTGGCTTTGATTTGGGGCCTGCTCCCCACCCGCTCAGACCTCTTCCAGCAGTGGGAAGCTCTCAGGTTCTTTGCTCAACAGTTTGTAGTTTTCTCCCTAGCCCTTCCTCTCTTCCTGGCTTCCTGTCCGGTGGCCTGTGTGAGTCATTCTCCGTGGGGGGTTTTCTTGGCTCCAGCCTTAGGACTTGATGGTATAGAGGTCAGGCGGAGTGGCAAATGTTGCCCTAGTCAGCCTTCAGGAACGCGGTCCCCACAGACAGATGCTTCGGGAATTTTGCACTGGAAGTCACCACAGCAGCTATGCCTCGCCTTGAAAACATCCTGGTTGCAAACTTCATAGTTGTGGTTTGAGTTAATACTTTGCATTCCATACTTTGCATTTCTTTTTTCCTTTTGCATGGGAAACAAGGGCGTTTTCCATCTCCCTCCAACTTTTCCTTTCTTTCAAAGAGAACTCGGCGCCAGCCCCGCGCTCCGTAGGATGTAGAGGAGCGTGTGCATCCACAGCCGAGAGCAGTCGGCACTGAGGAGACTGCGTGGCTAGTTTATGAGGTCGGGATTCCTCCATGGTCAGCCCCTGGCTTCATGCGCGAAGATGCACGTTCTGCCCTTGGCCTCTCTCATCATCTGCCCGACTGAAACAGGACCTTAAAATAAAGACACAACCTAAGATGCAGGAAGGGGTGGTCCATGTCTCCGCGGTGCTCCAAATGTCCATCTCCAGGGGGAGAGGGCGGCGGGGGCTTAGCTCAGGACGCGACATCAGTCCCGTTCAGATTGGACCTTTTTTCTTAAGGAGTGAGTCTTAGTCATTACTGCTCCGTCCCCTCAGGCTCCTCTGAGAGACTCTTTATTTTCGTGTAAGTACATAAAACACACACATGTCAGCTTTACACAGGAGCGATCCACTGAATTTAGTCTGACAGTCCTGCGGATGAATCAACTGTGTTTGAATCAAGTTCTCTAGTTTGGTGGATTCACTGGAGAATAACAGTCGCATGAGTTCTAAGGTTACGTGGCACCTGGTGCTTTCTGGCTGTTTGATTAAAATCTGACTAGCCCACCAGACTAAGTTTGTGATGCTTGTTTTCTTCCGCTACTGGTCTAAGGAGAGGAGAAACAACTGTCTTTCAGCAAAGTATCAAGGACACATGTTGAATATTTGTGGGGTAAATAGAAGCATGATTCAAGATTTATTTTTGAAGACAGGCAGTGAACTTACAGGGAGGAGTTATTTCCTATGTTTTGTTTTAAGCTTATAAATCTTTTCAAATATCTTCTGGAAGATTGCAAATAGAGTCGACAGAGAAACATCGACTTTAAGCAAGATGATTGTAAAGGGTGGGTGCATAACTTTTACTGAAAAATAAGACAAGCAAATCCAAGTTATGCAGTTAAGCATAAATGAAAAGCTCAGGTAGAAAATGCATGCAGATTACTGTAAGGTTTAGAGTTTCTTAGAGTTTCACAGGATACCTGATAGAAAGGCCCCTTTCAAAGATCATTTATAAATTGAGCCATTCTAATCTGGCAAGGGAAAATATACCACCAAGGATTTTTCACCCTGGACTGGCTTTCCTCAAGTAAAATGACAGAATTGCACTTACGCATCTCCAGTTTCTTAACTTGAGAAGCTATAGAATTAGCATGAAATACTTTGCTTGAGGTGATTTGGTTAAATCTCGTTTTACAGATGAGGAAACATCACCTTAGCGATTAAGTGACTTATACTAATAAATATAATTATTGTTCATAAACTGAGGCTCTGCAAAGAATGTCATTACTACTTTTTATAAACAAAGTCCAGCACTCAATGACCACATGAAAGAAGTTCCCTCTAAGATGAAAGAAGATTTCAATTTTAGAGGCTGGGGAGATAGTACATGGCTTAAGGCGCTTACCTTGTATGACCCTGGATTTTGCTCTTTGGCACCATGTAGGGACCCCGAGCGCCACAAAAAGTGAGTGACCCGAGTCAGGAGTTGCCTGAGCAATGCTGGAAGAGGCCCCAACATCCCCCATCTCTCCCCCCCTAAAGAATTTAAATTTTAAAGTGGCACAATATTTCTAAACCAAAAATATAACATCTGCTTTTTCGGGTGAAACGGAAACTTGTTTCAGTATACATTAAAATACCCATCCTCTACAACCTTTTTTGTTCCTTCCTTTGATAAGGACCAGCTCTAGCCCTACGTAGCTAGGAAGCATTTGGTTGTCAAAGCCAAGAGGTGGATGACTCTTCCCCTTGCGCACGTTGAATGAAACCCATCTGTGCAGACCTGGCTCAGCTCAGGAGGCCCCGGGTTGGGTTATAGTTGAAAAGTGGCGGTTGAACATCTCGAATGGTTTCCAGCCGTGCAGACAAGAATGTAGTTCTCTGGCTTGCCCCAGCTGTGTCCGTGCCTTGCTTATTTAGGGAGGATTTTCTTTTATCGTAGAGGCCGCTTCATCTCTTCCACTTATTTATTTATTTTTGCTCACTCTAGCTCCTGTTGTGATTTTTTCTGTCTTGCTTAATCCGAGAGCCCTGCTGAGAACAGCTTCTACTGGCAAACCCAGCAGAACTTCGCCTGATTCACTGCGTATGTGACCCTTGAAACCATCTTGTCCCCCCACCGGGCTTAAGGGAAAGGACACCCGTTCCCTGAGTCCTGTGAAGGGCAGGGATTCTCACCTGTGCCATTTCCTCGGCGGCTCCCAACCACCCTGCCCCGCAAAGTTTTTCACTGATGGGGTGGGGCAGGGGGGTGGAGATTAAGGCATTTGGACAGAGAAATGGAATTGGGACCCATGACTGTCCCATCGCAGACATTTTACTGCCCTTCGGGATAAGCAAGATTTGGTATTGTGGGACCCCCAGAATGTAGATGTTGGTCTGTCCTTTTAAAAACTTGTTGACTATAAACTTTGAGGTGTATATTTCCATGGGCGTAGTTAACCCTTATTTGAAAGGCATTTATTTTACAAGTTGCACTTTAGATTTCCTTTTCATCTGGAGAACATTGTTCTTCCCTAAAACCTTCCTAAAATATATCCCCTGACTTGCCGAGTGAAAAGTCACATCTCTTGCCCTGCCTCTTCACTCCGTATCGCCCAAACTGTTAGTCACTGGTTTTATTAGTTTTTGTTGTTAGTTTGTTTTGGACCCACACCTGAGGGTGCTTCGAGTTTACTCCTGGCTCTGTGCTTAGGGATTACTCTTGGCACAGTGCTCAGAAATCATTCATGGCAGGTTCAGGGGGCCATCTGGGATGTTGGGAATTGAGCCCAGGTCAGCCAGCTGCAAGGCAAGCATCGTACCCACTGCTATTTCTCTGGCCCCATGGTTTTATTACATTTATCTTCCATAGTAGTACATTTACTTAAGTGAGTTTGGATTCCACTGCTACATTGTAGAACCTTTAAAACCCTGACTGGATGTTATCAATAAGAACAAAGTAATGTTTTTGTTTCCTTAGTTCTTTTGAGTGAGTGTTTTGAATGAACAGGCATACAATTATGGCGATCTTTCCAAAAGAGAAAAATAAGGTTGTCAAGTCAATAAAGTTTTGCAATCTGATTTTGTACCATAAAGTTGCATCATAATTTATTTGTAGGTCGGGGTGGGCCAGGGAAGTGTCTCGGTACAAACCCGCCCTGTATGGAGTAACAAGGGGAGGACTGCCTCAAGTTCATCTCTGTAGCTGTATTGTATGTTGTGGCCCTTCCGTGGCACTTTTATTTCAGCAGCTGTCAGAACTAAGCCAAATTACCGGCATCATAGGCCACAGCTACAAAACTCAATCAGTCAATCAATCAATTTCACTTTGGCATTGCCGGAACTGATAACATAGTTACTTTGTCAATTCTGTTTTTTTCAGCTCATACCTCTATAGTTTCCAAAGAATTAAACTTTTGGAAGACTCCCTCCCCGCACCCCCTCCCCCATGTTAACAGAAGATATTTTATTTATTTATTTATTTATTTATTTATTTGGTTTGGGGGCTCAGGACTTGCTCCTGGCTCTGCACGCAGGGATCACTCCCGGTGGGGCTCGGGAGAACATGCCGGGTACCAGAGATGGAACCTGGGCCAGCCGTGTGCCAGACACAGCCCCTGCTTGCCGTACTAGCGCTGCCCAGCACGTTACCGCGTTTACAGCGGCAGGATTGCCTGCGGGGTTTGGGTTCCCTGGGGACTCAGGGCCTCAGGAGACAGGAGCGACCTCGTCTGAGGACTCTGGACTCTGGAGCCGGCTTTCCTGGGTTCAAATTGCAGCTTCTCACGGGACTAATGGTTTGATACGATGAGACAGATTACTAAAATTCCGTGTCTCCTTTTTCTCAAGACAAATGACTCAATACTATGTCTCCTTTTTCTCACGTGTAGTTGAGGCTGGGTAATAATAGTAATAATAGCTCATAAAATTGTCTTAAGATTTTTTTTTTTTTAAAACACTCCTGACTTGTTTACTTTTGGGGCCTTTCTTTTTCTTTTTTAAATTTATTATTTTTTTATTAGTGAATCACCGTGAGGGTACAGTTACAGATTTGCATATTTTTGTGTTTGTGTTTTAGTCATACAATGTGCAACCTATCCCTCCACCAGTGCCCATTCTCCACCACCGATGATCTCAGTATCCCTCCCCGCCTCCTCTCCCCACCCCCCACCCCACCTCTGTGGCAGGGCATTCCCTTTTGTTCTCTCTCCTTCTGGGTGTTGTGATTTGCAATAGAGGTATTGAGTGGCCATCCTGTTCAATCTATAGTCTACTTTCAGCACATTCCAAGTGGGTCCTCCAACCATAGTTTACGGGTGTTCCCTTCTCTATCTGAGCTGCCTTTTCCCCCAGCATGTGGGGCCGGCTTCCAAGCCATGGAGCCAACATCTTGGTACTTATTTCTACTATTCTTGGGTGTTAGTCTCCCATTCTGTTATTTTATATTCCATAGATGAGTGCAATCTTTCTGTGTCTGTCTCTCTCTTTCTGACTCATTTCACTTAGCATGGTACTTTCCATGTTGATCCACTTAAATGGAAAGTTCATGACTTCATCTTTTCTAACAGCTGCATAGTATTCCTTTGTGTAGATGCAACAAAGTTTCTTTAACCAGTCCTCTGTTCTCGGGCACTCGGGTTTATTCCAGATTCTGGCTTTTATAAACAGTGCTGTGAGGAACATATAAGTGCAGATGTCATTTTGACTATACTTTTTTGCCTCTCTGGGATATATTCCCAGAAGTGGTATAGCTGGGTCAAATGGAAACTCAATTTCTAATTTTTTGAAGGGGCATTTCTGAATTATTGGAAAGGATCAACGAATGTTAGCTTGTATGATGATGATCACAGAGTTGCCTTATCGAGCGTTCTTTCCTGAGAGTAATGCTGAGATCTCAGAGTAAAAACAAGGGTGGGGACACACTCTCAGTGGGTGTGTCAACACTGGCTAAAAGACCCTTTCAGATAGAGAAAATCGTGCAAGGAAACTGATGGAGAAAAACCTGGGGTAGTCCCAGAAATCCTTACCCGTTTTGTCAAAGGTTGTCAGAACTGCAACTTGAAAGCCAAAGAACCTGACCAGGCCCTTGAGTGATGTTTCATTCAAAGTTGATTGGGTAATTTTTTTTTTTAAGGCATCTGTGTTATTAACAAGACCAGGCTGAATGAAACGTTGTATTTCAGCCTGGCCTCATTCATGCCATGTGAGATGCCCCCTGGGGTGAGTGGGTCTCAGCGGAAGGAGGAGCTTTGGGACTGTCCCCGAGATGACTCACCGAAGCATGTGGGTCGAGTGTTTGAATGTTGATCACCATGGCGGCCAGGTAGGAAGAGGAAGAGGAAGAAGGAAGCGGGTGAGGCTGAGAGACAGTCCCGAAGCTGTGGAGTGAAGCAGTGGCCAGGGGCCGCCAGGAGGCCGGGGTTGCCACTGGGCGGTGGTCTCGGCAGAGGGGAGTGAGGGGCGTGCTTGAGCAGAAAAGGACTCTTCCTCCATGGGGGTGGGGCGGGGGGCTTGGATTTGGAAGGTATGATCATCTTCACCCTGCAACCCAAGAGCATTTTTCTTTTGATCGAAATTCAGTTCAGCAACTCGGAGTTCAGAATTAGAAACTCACTTCCTAAGAGTCCTTTCCGCATGTGTGTGATCATGGGGAGAATTGAGAATATACAGAAAGGCCCGAGGAGCCAAAGCAGAAGGTAGATGTTGGCATGCTGGGACTCTGTGCCGCCGTGTGCCACGAGCCACGTATGCCAGGAGCCATGTGTGCCACGAGCCACGTGTCTATGAGCCGCTTTATGTTCCTACAGCACATGCCAGTGTTTGAGCAGGGATTGGAGGAGGAGCCTCTTGTTTCCCATGACCCCATCGCAGTCACTCTTGGGGTTTCCCTCGTTCGGGACAGGTAGTTAGGCTTCAGTTCGGGTATTTAAAAACGACACCAGCAGACTCACGTATCGCAAAGTTGGAAGCTAGAGACTCCTAAGACAAAACTTTAAAAACAAAATGCACACACACACACACACACACACACACACACACAAATTTCAAGACCCAAACGGTTGTCTAACCCCTCATTTTGTCTGTGGCTTTCAGTGGGTATAAAAATACTCAGTGGGCGTGTGGGAGGTTCCTTGTGTTTTGGAAATGGTGAGGCCGGGCGACGCGGAGCGTGGGACTCAGGGATGGGAGCGAGACGCAGCGAATTCCGAGTCTTTCACCGCGTTGACGCACGCACGGGTCTTTGAATTGGACGCCCGGAGATGCGGCATCCAGAGTGCTGGGCCGCTGTCCGCTACCTTCCCTCTCTCCCGCTGACCGGCTGGCGGGGCTGGAAGGGCAAGAACGCCGCGTGGGTCAGGGCTGAGGGCGTGCAGACGAGGCTCCTCCTGGCTTTGTCTCTCACGCCAGCGATGCCACAGGAAAGGCGGCTGGTTGGTGGCTTCTCCTCGCCTGACACACGGCCGCCGGCGCACAGCTGGGATGGAAAATTCTAAATATAAACCAGACTCACTGCACATCTCACTCCCCCCAGCCCTCGCCTTGTCTTGGCGGATGTGGTAAACACCCGAAAGTACTAAAAATACCTGTCGCTAGAACCTTGGAGGTATCTGAGGAGGAAGGGACCGGCCACCAGAACCTCGGGCCTGGCTCGCTCCCCTCTCGGGCACACCCAGGGCTGGGCAGGGAGCGCAGCTGTGCCAGGCTGCCCAAGGCCAAGTGCTCCCTCTGAGCTTCATAGTCAGTGTTGGCAGGTTTCTAGGGAACTATTCATAGACGCAGCATCTGTTCTCTGTCCCCTTGACCTCGAACCTGCAGCTGCCGCCGTGGAGTGCAGGAAGGGATGTTTAGTCTTATTTTACAGAATCGGGGCTTTAGAGCTGGCAAGGGCCTTCGACCTCCCATTGTTCACAGAACGTTGCTGTAAAGGTGCTGGCGTGTAGAGAATCACGTCTCTCTGTCCATATAGGATGGAAGCGCAGAGCCGGGTTATTAATAGAAATCACTCTCATCGTTATGCAACACCAGTAAGAGAGAAAACCGGCTTTTGAGAAATTCTAAGAGATACTGGGCAATTTTTTTTTTTGATAAATAATGAGAACTTTGAGACTCATGTCTTACCCAAATTATAGGATTTTACATAGAAACTTTCTTGTCAGCACAGCTAGACGACATGGGGAGGCTTGTCTTCCTGAAGGCTTTTGATATCTAGTTTCTGAAGTTTCAAATGAAAGCCAAAGTATTGTCATTGAAGGTCAGAGACAGCTTTTTTGGGGAATAAAGCCTTTACAGTTTTTCCCTGAGGTGCATTCAGAGTCTTGGAGGCAGGTGGTACCATCTGAGAAGACAGAATAAATCTGGACTGGAGAGACAGTGTAGTGGATAAGGCACTGGCCTTGCATAAGCCAACCCAGGTTTGAATTATGGCACCTCATAGGGTCCCCCAAGCACCATAAAGAGTGAGCGCAGAGCCAGAGGAGGAAGGGAGGGAGGAAGGGAGGGAGGGAGGGAGGGAGGGAGGAAGGAAGGAAGGAAGGGGAGGGAGGAAGGGAGGGAGGAAGGAGGAAGGGAGGGAGGGTGGGAGGAGGGTGGGAGCGAGGGAGGAAAGGAAGGAAAAGAAGGGAAGGAAGGAAAGGGAGGGAGGAAGGGGAGGGAGGGAGGAAGGAAAGGGAGGGAGGAAGGAAGGAAGGAAGGAAGGAAGGAAGGAAGGAAGGAAGGAAGGAAGGAAGGAAGGAAGGAAGGAAGGGGAGGAAGGGAGGGAGGGAGGAAGGGAGGGAGGGAGGGTGGGAGGAGGGTGGGAGCGAGGGAGGGAAGGAAGGAAAGGGAGGGAGGAAGGGGAGGGAGGGAGGGAGGGAGGGAGGGAGGGAGGGAGGGAGGGAGGAAGGAAGGAAGGAAGGAAGGAAGGAAGGAAGGAAGGAAGGAAGGAAGGAAGGAAGGAAGGAAGGAAGGAAGGAAGGTTGGCTACCTACCTTTTAAGTGTACATGGTAACTCCCTTGCCCCAGTCTCCATCAGCAAGGAGGTCTCATTCTGGTAGATCTGGGGGGAGCAGAGCCTGTATTAATAATTGTTCGGAGAGGCCCTAGGAAGCGTGTCAGGCTGATAGAGGGGAAGGGCAGGGGTGACGTCTATGCTGGGTACATTAGGGTAGGTACAGATCTCTCCATAATTGTAGCAAGTATGTGTCCTCCAGTTCTCAAAATTCCTTTATGAATCCAAAGAATTTTAGAGTTCTGGGCTGATTGGGAGATAGTTCTCAGTCGCTGAGGACTTACAGGGAGCTGGGGTTCGTCCCCTAATACAGCGCCTCCACCCAAACAGAAAAGGCAGAGTCACAGAGATTGAAAGTTCTTCTCAAGCTGAAAACTATCAAAACGGTTGAAGTATGTTGTTGCTGGTTTGTTTGTCTTCCATGTCACTTAGTGCGTCCCCGAAATCGTCTCCGCTAGGAACTCAAGGTTCCCTGGACCTTGTATCAGGGAATGGGAGCGTGTGGGGACACTGTCTTCGGGAGGTGTCTCAAGGCTTGGGGGCTGTTAGCAGCGGCAGGGTGGGCGAGGGTCCGGGACAAAGCCCCTCTGCCCGCACATGTTGACAAGGGGGGGTGGAAGGAGCGTCTGGAATGGGCGAAGTCCAGGAATGCTCAGACATTTCTTTTGACATTCCAGAATGAAGAGCTCCGAAACCTGTCCCTCTCCGGCCATGTTGGGTTCGACAGTCTCCCTGACCAGCTGGTCAACAAGTCCACGTCCCAAGGCTTCTGCTTCAACATCCTGTGTGTGGGTGAGTGACTCCGCGCCCACCGCCGAATGAGGGGGCTGGCAGGTGGCTGTCCGAGGGATGCAGTTTGGGGAACCAGGGAAGTGATATTTTTACCTTTTTTTTAAAAAAAAAAAAAACAAACCAGGACAGTAATTATCACTTTTTTTTTTTTAATCACACAATTACAGAGACTGAAAATGTGTTGGGTAAATGCCCCACTTTGGGGTGTTACCCGAGTTGTTGATATTTTTGCCATACTGTCAAGTGGTTGGTTTAATATTGTGATGAAAATAGATTTTAGGGGCCAGAGAGGTAGTACGAGAGGGTAGAGTGCTTGCCTTGCATGCGGCAAACCCGGTTCAGTTCCTTGGCACCACATATGGTCCCCCAGGTCTGCCACGAGTGACCTGAGTGCACAGTCAGGAGTAAAGTAAGCTCTGAGCACCACCAAGTGTGAACCCAAAACCAAAATAAATAAGATTAAAAGATTTGGGGAGGGGAAGGAGGATAGAGGGAGGATGTAGACCCTAACTAGACTCTAAGGAGTACAGAGAAGAAACAGATGTATATACAGCCTAAGCTTATTCAGAGGCATTGGAAGATAGTTGTTTTGAGGGTCACTTACTTCTGTGTCATGGTCATCTCCATTGACGTCTTTTTTAAAGACATGCTACTTGTAATAGGAAAAATCTCACTCTGCTGACTTCAACAGACCTCTGGTGTTGACAGTGTTTGCTTCTAGAGCAAATGGCAATTTAAGATTCCGTTTTATAACTGAAGTAAATTTTCTGCCTGAATTATTAAATTAACCTATAGTCCTTAGACTTGACTCTCAAATTGATCTCAGTTTATTCTTGGTAGATAAATGGAAAAGGTCAAAAGATCTGACTTCTTTGCAGCTTCATATATTTTATTCATGTCGGTTTGACATGAGACGGTAGGCCTCTGCCCGTGGTCCTTTTTCTTCTCTAAGTTTATCCTTATAAAACCCCAAGGCGGGAGGGCACTGTCCTTGCACACAGCTGACCCTCGGTCCGTCCCCGGTACAGGCACCACCAGGAGTGATCCCTGAGTGCAGAGTCAGAGGAAGCCCTGAGCATCTCCAGTGGGACCCAGAAAAACAGAACCGAACTGATAAATAAATCTGAGAGGAGGAAGGGTGGAAAAGAAGGGGGCGAAACAGGGGAATGGAAGTATAAATCGCTGAATGGAAGTATAAATCTCTCACTTCTTTGAAGCAGAAATTCCCCAGCTTAGACTCTCTCCTCTCCGTCCCCTCCCCCACCCCGATGGACAGCAGGCTCCCCGAGTAGCATCAGCGAGTTGTCTTCATTGGCAGTTGGTTGGTTCTTCTCTCAGGAGTGTGCTGAGTTGTCGGCCGGTTTCCATTCCGGCCTCTCTCCCCAGGCCTCTCTCCCAGCCTTGCCCCCAGGATGGGCCTGAGAATATATCGCAGCCCCTGTAAGGGGTAGCTTTGCGGTGGGACGAGCCCACCTTATGCGCATGCCAGGGAGGACAGGCTGGCGCTGCCCCTCAGGTGGGCGCACGGCCGTACCTCGTACAGCACTTCTGAGCCGCTGCTCTGTGAGGCTGATGACACCGTGGCTTCTTTTTTTTTTTAACCCCCATTTCACCTTTGGTTTATTTTGAATTTTCTATTTATTTATTCATTTATTTGGTTTTTTTTTTTTTCGCTTTTTGGTTCATATCCAGTGATGCTCAGGGGTTACTCCTGATTCTGCACTGCGGGGGACCATATGGGATGCTGGGGATTGAACCCCGGTTGGCCGAGTGCAAGGCAAACACCCTCCCCGCTGTGCAATTGCTCCAGCCCCTTGTTACCCACAGTTCAGCCCGAAACACATGTTTAGAAAGCTGCCCAAGCGGCTAGAGTCGGACCCTGTGTTGTTTTGCAGCTGCCCGCAGTCCTCTGGCCCCTCTCCGTTCCCACCCTCCAGCTCTGCCCCGGGAGGGGCTCAGTGAAACCCGCTGGAAACTTTTTCTTTTCTAGTGTGTTTCGGGACTTGGGGATGATTTTTGTGGATGTCAACCCCCCAATTTTCTGGTCTTCTGTAGCCCCACATGTCTCACCAGCTGAAATCAAAGCACCCGCAGGGCGGCTTTTCTTCCCAGAACCTCTGGGGAAGGGGTGGGGTGGGGAGAGTGTGTCCTTCCCTTTCCCACCCCCCAGAAGCCGCCTGCATTCTTGGCTGGGGGTCTCCCTTCCTCTGTCTGTGTCTCTCTCTCTCCCCCTCTGTCTCTCTCCCCCCATTCTCTGCCCCTCTCCGCCCTCTCTCTCCCTCTTCTTCTCCCGCTCCCCGTTTTCCTCTCCCCTCCTCTCCCAGCCTTCCCACCCTGCGCTCCCACAAGTAGGGCAAAGCTGGAAGGCCCTGGCTTGACCTGTGTGCTGTGTGTGTTGGCGTGTGTGGCCTCACTGCCATGCTCAGGGGGCTCACCAGTGAGGTCCCCTCCCTCCGCTAGCCCCACTTCCTCTCCCACTCCCCCTCTCTCTTTTTCCACAAAGATGAGCAGAGACCCATTTTATTTTATTTTTAAACTTTTTTACCGTTTGGTTTTGGGGTTCCATCAGCAGTGCTCAGGGATTACTCCTGGCCGTGCTTGGCGGGGGTGGCGGGTCTACGGGGTGCTGGGGATCAAAGCCAGGGAAGCACCCTGCCCACCGTGCTATTGCTCTGGACTATTTTTTTGTTGGCTTCTTTTGTTTCTCGGGCCACGCCCTGCCACGCTGAGGGCTCACTCCTGAGCACGGTCTGCAGTGGGCACTGAATTAAACGTCTTCTCTTTGGACCAGTTTCTGTGGAGTTCTACAGAGGAGATGTAGTGCGGAGATCAGGGCCGGAGACATAGCATAGCCTGCACATGGCCAAGCCGGATTCGATCCCGGGGCCCAGATGGCCCCCTGAGTCCACCAGGAGTAATCCCTGGTCCCAACTGCGTGGGGCCCAAAGAACAGAAGGAACTGCACCTGAGCAGTGCACACGCGATGCCCAGGGGTAACAGTGTTCATGCATGTGACAGACTCGGGCTGAACATATATTAGGGCTGAGCAGAGGCTTCAGGTTGAACAGGTGTATGGCATCCTGAAAAGCAAAGCAGTTGCTCACAGGTTTGCATGGACACATTCCTCTGATTTTACATAAAAATATCTCTCCCATCAATTTCCAGAAAGGAGATGTGATGCCCACCCCCCTCTAGCCTCGGTTCAGGGGTTTCCCCACTCGGCACCCCTGGGCAGTGCGGGCTGGGGGTGCTGGGGTTCTGGGCCTCGAGCTGACGGGGGGCCTCCAGGGCACCTTTCATCAAAGGCGATTCCCGAGGCCTCAAAGCAACAGAGAATGAGTTGTGGAGCACTTGGATGCTCTGACTCGCCCCCAGAAGATAATCTAGCCCACTTCAACTTGGCTGCGTAATCGCGTGGAGCCGGGGCAGAGAGAAGGACGCTGAGTCATAGGTCGGCTCTTGGATCAGACTTCAGTTGCCTTCTAATGAATAATACCTCAGGAGTTTGTTTTCTTCCTTTCTTCTGAAATGGCCAATTTAGAACCTGGGGTTTTCAGTCAGCCGGAGACTGGCATGGGGGGGGGGGGGCAACTGCTCTCCGCTGGGCTGTGGGTGTCAGATTCGCCAGCATTGGCAGGAGCAGGAAAAACAGAAGCCGCAGACCGCGCTTCAGGAGCGAAGCTCTAATTATTCCAACAACCGCGTGCTCGGGCAGAGACGTTTAAAACAAATAACTCTGAAACGTCTCCCCTAAAGTGGCAAATTTCTCTAATGATCAACATGATGATTTATTTCCAGTTGACTTTTAACAAATGCCTATCCTGTGTTAGATAATCCAGCAGGAGGTTTTTTTAAATTCCCATTGACTATGAAATGATAGTCTTTTATTTAAGCATCATAATATCAGTTTGTCACTGTCACTGTCATCCCATTGCTCATCAATTTGTTCGAGCGGGCACCAGTAACGTGTTCATTGTGAGACTTGCTGTTACTGTTTTTAACATATCAAATACACCACGGGGAGCCTGCCAGGCTCTGCTGTGCGGGTGAGATACTCTTGATAGCTTGCCGGGCTCTCTGAGAGGGGTGGAAGAATCGAACCCGGATTAGCCACATGAAAAGCAAATTACGCTGTGCTATACCTCCAGCCCCACTATCAGTTTATATTTGAAATATTCATCAAATGCACATTAGACTATGTCTCAAGATTATTGGAAAGATAATACAGTGATTTTACTATTTGCCATATAAATATTGTGATTCATGCTAATTCAGGATGACTTTTTAAGGTGAGTAAGGATCTAGGAATTTAAAAGGAGAAAACAAATTGCTCTATTGACAAGTTAATAGCTTGTGTCTCTTCCTTCCTTCCTTCCTTCCTTCCTTCCTTCCTTCCTTCCTTCCTTCCTTCCTTCCTTCCTTCCTTCCTTCCATCCATTCTTTTTCTTTTTCTCTGATTTTTCAAAAATTTTGTGTCACACCTGGCGATGCTCAGGACCTACTCCCGGCTCTGCACTCAGAAATTACTCCTGGCGGTGCTAGAGGGACCAAATGGGATGCCAGGGATCAAACTTAGGTCGGCTGCATGCAAGGCAAACACCCTACCCACCCTACTATTGCTCCCGTTCCATCTTTTTTTTCCTATAGTGCATCAAAGTTCATGTTAGTCATTCATTTTATCAAAATACTGTCTTGGCTGTTTGTTTGGCATTGGGATGTAGACTTTCAGTTAGGCAGTTAGAAAGAAGCTTTTCTGTATTGAGGGTTCTCAGCACTACAGAACACAGTGTGTGTCTGGGACTAGCTGGGCCCTCAGCAGCTAAGACACTGGAGAACCCCCCAAAGCTGTCACATCTTACTGCACTGCCTTCGGTGCATCCTCTGAGGCCAGAATAGTTGTGTCTAATTAAGGCTTTTAACAGAAACATCGAAATGGAAAGCAGAGCGCTCCCGAATTGCAAGGAATGGGTGTCTTTTTCCAGCCCATTGATTAACCTGAGGCTGTAAGTAGGGCCTGCGATGCTGATTGTTCATAATAACCCATCTTCCTAGAAATGATAAATTTAAGTGATGTTGCCCCCAGAAACAAAATCCAAAACTAGTGGGATGTTCCTGATACCTTCGCTCAAATAATTTGCAATCTGCTAAGATGAGACAGTAGTTTCAGTCTTGTCCAGATATCCCAGAATCCTTGTATGTTGACGTCTTCATTGCTGTTCTTAGATGTGGGCGCGGGGCATTGTAGATGCCTTTTTTCCTGTGGAAAACTCTGGCCTAGATAGAGCTTTGTAAGGGAGTTTGATCGTGGTCCCTTTGTCTGTGTCCTGAAACTAGGCCAATCCTAAAAAGAAATTTACTGCACTTGGCAAAGTTACCCGGGGAACAGGTATTTAAAGTGAGTTCAATTAGGTCAGAGAGAGAGAGAGAGAGAGAGAGAGAGAGAGAGAGAGAGTACAGCTAGTGAAGTGTGTTGCCTTGCATGCAGCCAACCTCAGTTCCATTCCTGGCATCTGAGGGTCTCCAGAACCCTGCCAGGAGTGATTCCTGAGCACCTGAGTTGAGTAAGCAGTTATGGCACCTGACCTCCAACTAAGTTCAGTACCTGTAATGTTGAATTGTTGACCAGATTTGAAATACCTTTAACATGAAAACTCTGTTTTACTTCTGTACCCATATATAATATGTTTCTTAAATTCAGTTCTATTTATATGTTGAATCATGGATATGAAGTGCTTGAATTCTATGAAATTAATTAGAACAGATCAGTTTATGTTTTACATGTTTTTGGTGAGTGTTTTTGGTAAGAACATTCAGGAATGTAAGGACCAGACAGGGAAATCTGCTGTCTCATGACTTCGTTCACTTCTCTCTGTTTCTTCCTTTTTTATGTCATCACCTTATGTTCATGGTAATCCCTTATTCCCTCTTCCGAAGAGAGAAGCTCTGATTGGTTAGATAGGTAACTCACTGCCCAGGGTAGAGCCCTCTGTCGGGGTGCCTACACTCAGGGCATACTTACAGGTATAAAGCATGCCTTGCTCATAGGAGGAATATTATGTTTGTGGCAGACACTTAGAACATTGCTCCCATATAAATAAGAGTTTAGTATTCAATCATGCTTGGAGGCTGATTGTAAGTTGTGTGAGAGCACCTTAGTGGGTTAGTTCGTATCAAAATCGGGCCCAGAGTTTGATATATAAGAGACTCTGGAAAAATACTGGCTGGCTGGCTGTCAGCTGATGGAGGAGGGAGTTAATTGATCTTAGATGTGTCAGGGGCACAGTGGGAAAGGTAAGGCCAATGCATATTTTACCCACTAAGTAAAGTACTGTGGTCACAACAGACCACATAAGGGTTCTAATTAGAGAAAGTTCAAGTGCAGAAAGACTCCATTCAGCTTCGAGTTTGTGTTAAGTTGGGAAGCAGTGAGTAATATGGAACCTGCAAGTGGATTTCATCACTCAGGTGGTTGACGTATCCTCAGGCTCCACATCCCAGAGCTCTGCTTAGTTTCCCACGTGGAATTGTTAGCATCGTCAAAATCATTACAGCGATACATCAGGAGAGGTGTTCCTGGGAGCACTGAGGACTGGGATTTGTTCCTCTAAAAGGCCAAACACTAATGGCAAGCTAAATTGAGTTGGAAATCTAATTGAAAAGGTTTCCAAAATAAAAATAAATAAAAAAGACATTTCTGGGACTGGAGTGAGAGTACAGCAGGTTTGCACATGTAGACCCAGGTTCCATCTCTGGCATCCCTCATGGTCCCCTGAGCCCCAACAGTGATCCCTGAGTGCAGAGCCAGGAGTAAGCCCTGAGCATCAGCACGTGTGGCCCCCAAACAAAAACAAAACATGGAAAAAGACACTCTTTTGAATAAGATTCTTTGATTTTCTACTTCCCTCTTTCTGCCATGACATTCTCAATCACCACTACCACCGCCGAGGACAAGAGTGCATTCTTTCACTGCCAACTCGAGATAACAGAAGCAGTAACAACGAGGGACTTTTTTTTTTAAAACCACATTTTTATAGTTAAGCTAAATGTTCTTGTGGCTCCATTGCCACCCTCTGCTGCACACACATCCAAGTCTTCAGGAAACACTGGCTTGGATTATCAATGTGACACTAAAGGACCATTTTTTTTTTGCATGTCACTTAACATTATTCAACTTCACTGATATAGATGTCACCCTGACAGGGGGAAAACAAACACATTTGATGTTTTTGTTCTAGGAGAACAAAAAGAGCAAATGAAGAGGATATGGTAGACTTCTACAGATTCATACTTACAACTGGAAAACATGAGGCAAACAGTTTCCTCCGAGATGGCAGAGTCCGGCTGCTGTGGTAGTGAGTGTAGGCCAGAGAGCCACACACACCCGGGCAGAACTCTGGCTCTGTCAGTGAACTGTGTGATTTCAGGCAAGGTTACTTGAACCTTATCTAAATCCTAAAGCCCCATCTGTGAAGAACTAATGGGAAGAAGATGATGCATTGGGAGGTGTTGCCACAGAACTTAACACAAAGTAAATGCTCACTAAACTCGTCCAGGTTTAAGTTATTGTCAGACGTTGTTGCTCAGAAAGATTTATCTTTTTTTTTTTTTTTGCTTTTTTTTTTTTTTTTTGGTCACACCCGGGGCAATGCACAGGGGTTACTCCTGGTTCTACACTCAGGAATTACTCCTGGCGGTGCTCAGGGGACCATATGGGATGCTGGGATTCGAACCCGGGTCGACCGAGTGCAAGGCAAACGCCCTACCCGCTGTGCTATCACTCCAGCCCCAGAAAGATTTATCTTGACATCATTAGATGGTGTCAGATAATTTGCTCTCAGTGTGATATCCTTTTGCCTTAGTGACACAGATTCAGCAATTTACCAATTTTAGCTAATATAGTTTTACATGCTAACAATTAGGGGAGGGAGTGATACAGTTCATGTCCTTGAATGTACCAGTGAAAGCTTTTAGGTTGTGATTTTTTTAATCTAGATCTAAAGAAGAACATTTTGAGCAGTGTCGAAATCTTTTCTGCTCAATAATTTGAAGCTTATACAGGCATTTCCAGGGAGAAAGGACACAGATCACACAGGGAAAGAGCCATGTCCTTGTGGTGGGATTTCTTGAACTTTATCTCGTGTCGAGGCATACTGACAGTTTCTGATTTCTCCTTTGTGCTTGTGCAGGTGAGACGGGCATCGGCAAATCCACCTTGATGGATACTCTATTCAACACCAAATTTGAAAGTGATCCAGCCACTCACAACGAACCCGGGGTCCGGTTAAAAGCCAGAAGTTACGAGCTTCAGGAAAGCAACGTACGGCTGAAGTTGACCATTGTTGACACTGTGGGATTCGGAGATCAGATAAACAAGGATGACAGGTACATCTCGGGGTCCTGTGGGAGACAGAGTAACTGGGGGAAGTAGTAGGACCTTCTGTCGTGGCGCCGGCAGCCCCTGCTTCCTGCCAGGCACATGTGGCAGCTCTGGGATTGCGCTTGGTGGGTGTTTGGCCCCGAGTCCTCCCTGGTCCCCGGGAACAGGCACTGTGGTTCTGCTCTGACGTCTCTGGGTTTTCCTGTGGCTGCTCAGACTTGGTGCAGCCGGGGTTGAGTCTCCGTGTGGTTTCCGACACGCCAAAGGAGGCATTCGGGCCCGCCCGGGCGAAGGTTTCCCTCCCTGACGGACGCGTCCACACAGAAAGTCACACCCACCGCAGTGGGGATCTGCATCCTTACTTAAGGGGCCCAACTGTGAAAGCAGCGACAGGGCCAGCCCGTCGGAGATTGGATAAAGAGGTGGTACATCTCCACAAGAGATTATTTAGCTATAAAAAGGGATGAAAGTTTGCTTTTAGCAACAAAATGAAAGGAACTCAAGAATCATGCGAAATAAGTCAGAAGGAAAAAAAAATAGGGATTGGATTGTTCACCTGTGTGTAACATAAGGAGAGAAAATTGATAGAGAGACAGAAAAAAACGAAAATTGATAGAGAGGGACCGGCACAGTCCTGCCTTGCACACGGCTGGCCTGAGTTCAGTCCCTGGCATCCCATATGGTCCCCTAAGCACTGTTGAGAGTAATTCCTGAGTCCAGAGCTAGTGCTGAATGTGTCCCCCACCCTGAAAAACTGAGAAAAAAAATCAATAAACAGACAAAATAAAATGATAAACTGGTATATGGGGCTGGAGAGATCATATAGCAGGTAAGGAGTTCGCCTTGCACACAGCTGGCTGACCCGGGTTTCATTCCTGGAATCCCATATGGTCCCCCTGAGCACTGCCAGGGGTAATTCCTGAGTGCAGAGCCACAATAATCTCTGAGCATTGCCAAGTGTGACCCCAAAACTTAAAAAAAATAAATGAATATAATGATAAACTGGTGCACAGTGATAATAGAAACAAAGTTCTATCTGAACTAGAGCTGCCCGAGAGAAAGGTATGGTGGGCAGGGAGATAAGGCTGGTAGGGAATAAATTTCATACCATGAAATGATTTAAACAACTTTTAAAAAGTATAATTTGTGTGGCACAGTTCTAGAGAAAAGAAAGTCTTTGTGAATATTTCAGAATCTCCTAGATGTGGGGCTGTAACGGTAGCACAGCAGGTAGAGTTCCCGCACCCCATGTGGTCCCCCGAGCACTGCCAGGAGTAATTCCTGAGTGCAGAGCCAGGAGTAACCCCTGAGCAGTGCCGGGTGACCCAAAGGTAAAAAATGAGAGAGAGGGAGGGAATATATTCTAAATGACTGGGCCAAGGGGTGGGGGTGAAAGAAGGAACATTTAATCTGTTTTAAAAAAATACTTTCAGGGGGCTGGCCATGAAGTCCACCAGCTAGAGCATTTGCTTTGCAGCAGCTCTCCCGGGTTTGATCCCTGGCAGTGTATATAGTTCCCTGAGCCCTGCCAGGAGTGATCCCTGAGCACAGCCGAGTGTGGTGCAAAAAAACAAAACAACAAATTTCTAAAAGAATTTTTGTTCTGGGGGGCTGGAGAGAGAGCACAGTGGGTAGCGCGTTTGCCGTGCACGCGGCCAAGCCGGGTTCGAATCCCAGCATCCCATATGATCCCCTGAGCACCGCCAGGAGTGATTCCTGAGTGCATGAGCCAGGAGTAACCCCTGTTGCATCGCCAGGTGTGACCCAAAAAGCCAAAAAAAAAAAAAATTGTTTTTTGTCTTGGGCTCTGGGAGTCAGGAGTGAGGGCCGGGCCTGCATGTCAGGGCCTGAGTCTGTCCCAGCCACGGGGTCAGCCCTGGTGGCCCGCAGCACTGGACCTGAGCAACCACACCTGGTTCAGCCTGGGACCTTCTGACCTAGTTGGCGTATTACTGAGATTGGCCCCTGGGCCCCTTGAGGCCCCCCAGATAGGAAAAAAAAATGAGGAGAGGGGCATCTAGTGGCTTATGTAGAGATAAGAGGTACCAGGCAGAGTCAGTCTGAGGGTATTTACATATTCAGACTGGCTCCCACGGGCAGAGAGCGCCCACAGGGCTGAGCATGTGCTTTGCAAGCTGGAGGCTCAGGGTTTTCCCCCCAACTCTGCTGCCGCCACCCCCCACTCCCCTGAACGGCTGTGTGTGGCCCCCTCCAGGGAGAAACCAGGAAGACCTGACTTACATAAGCCAATCATGAGAGTGAGGCTTTCCCTTTATCAAACATGCAAACTCAGTTCATAAAGCTGAGCTGTTCAGGACTCTGTTCTCAGTGCTGCTTTGCGTCTTCCGAGGGGAAGCTGTTGATCTCTGCACCGTCCGTGTATGCAACATGGTGTTAAGCTTTCACCCCAGAATATTATCCACACAAACACAAAGGACATGGTTCACGCTCCTTTCTCGAGATTATCCTCTTCATCTGTCTTGAGCAAATGCCTCATAGCAACTTAAAAATACCGCCTTCATTTCCAAGGGATGTTTGGGGGAGTTAGAGCTGCCCACGTCGCTGGGAGTGACCCCAGTTTCTGGGGCTTCCTGACATATAATGTGAGTTCAGCTTTCCTAAACATCTGCCTATGTTTAGGAAAGCTGAACTAGTTTTTTTCTAGAAATGTGTACTGCCTCAGCACATTTTAGCTATCCATATATATATATATATATATATATATATATATATATATATATATATATATGTATCTGTATAAAAGCACATAGTCATAACAAGTAATTAATTCATTCTCTAGTTGATCACGGAGCTCTAGTTTATGTATAGAGCAGTTTATATGCGTTTTCAATAAGCACTGTCCGGTCATAACAGGAGCATTTGTTAGATAGGGTGGGAGGTTTTTCCCTTGCATCTGGGTCAGACGTACTGTCTGTACGGTGGAGGGCAGCTCTGCCCGAACTCCGCAGCTGAGCCTTTATGCGCTCATGTATGCCCTCCATGCCACGGAGCGATGGAGAGAGAGATTCCTGCCCGAGGGCCGTTTGTAAGGCCACGTGGAACAGATGCAGAGAGAACCTTATTGACAAGAGAACGAGCACAGGTGCCTTGGCGCCAGGGAGCCACCCGTTCCCTGTGAGGTCCCAGTGCACGCTCGGAGCATGGCTACTGCCTCCCTCCTCCCCACACAGGTTCCCCCTCCCCCCACTCCCCTACCCAGGCTTCAAGAATGCCTGAGATAGAAGAGGAGCGATTGCAGGGTCCCATCCTGCAGGAAGGAGGCTGGCTCGCCAGCATCTTGCTCTCAGGATCCCACACGTTCCCGCGCAGACTCGTGGCCCGAGGGCGGCCACTACAGCTTTGCTTCTCTGCTAGCTGGGGCCTTTCCCTGGGCCGAAGGGTGGAGCAAGTAGCCAGTGCCCCGGGAAAGCCCGCGGTCTGCAGCCGGAGGCCTCTTTAAGAAACTGGCTGACTCATTTGGGTCATCTATTAGTTTCCAGGGAGATTTAAAGAGAGGAAGTATGATACTAACCTAGATACCAAATATTTTTTCTTCTTCTGAAATGTCTTGACAGCCGTTGCTTAACCCCTTCACGTGGCACGGGGAACTCTGTGCCCTAGTAGGCACTGTTGGCACGGCTGGCTGGGAAGCCAACGGCTATTGTTTAAAAATAGTTTTCCACACAGACTGTGCTTCCATCAGAACACATTCTACACGGATCTGTGACCCGATAGAAAGGAACGTGCTATTTCTCCAAACCCACAATCGCTTCTCCCACTTCGGGGGTTAGGCAAGCCTTCCTGCCACCCGTGCAGGACCTGCAGAATGTCCCCGTTTGTTTATTCAGCATTCCTGCGTTATTATCTGCCTGGGACCAGGCTAGCTAGAAGGAGACAGGAAGAGAGGTCTGGGAAGGTTTCCTGTTCTGTTTAATAGCAGGAATAACGCCTCAGGGTTGGGGGACTTTCTTGTCCTGACATCTGTACTTTTCAGTGAAGGAGAAGGGGGTCTGGGGCAGAAAGGAAACGGAGATGAACAGGAATAGAAACATTTGTCGGCTTCACATGTGAGTGATGGGAAATAGAATGCCCGTGGCACATCATGAACTAAAGCGGAAGTAACTCCTGAAAAGCATCAAGAGTTGAATTCCGAGGAGTGAGTGACTCCTCAAACTTGCCACATCTTCATCGCTTATAAGATGTTAGGGAAGTACATATTGGCTAGCTTCGAAATTCTGGTGTTTTTTTTTTTTTTCACACTTTCTGATAGTGGTTGTTGAGAGATAAGAACAACTGACTTTGACCATGGATGTGGCTCGAGTGGTCCATCACGTGCTTTGCATGCAATCCTTGGCACCTCATGTCCCCATGACCACTGCTAGGTAGGACCCCGATGGCCCCTAAGCATCACTAGATATATCCCACTGTCCCCCAAAAAGGAATAAAAAGAGAGTAACTAGCTAACAGCAGATCGATAAAAATACATGGTAGGTGTCTGATCACATATAAAATAGAGAAGCAGTCACAGTAGCAATAGCTATTTTATAAGGATTACCAATGGACAACTGAATGGACAGAAAATGTAGAAGATTTTTCCACCAGTTTTGGTGTCATTTATTGTCTTTGATGGTTGAAGTGTATGGGATAAGTGGTTAGTAGAAAGAAATTGGCCTTGCCTTGAAAGAAAATTATGTGACAATATAAGATTTGAATTCCTTACTTCTCTTCCTCTGATTTGATCCAGAGAAGTTTGAATTGGTTAAACAGAGTCAATTCCTTCCTGTAAGAATAGAAGTTTGCAAGTAGGAAGTTTGCAGTTGGGATCAAACTTATAAGAATAGTGAAGGATAGTGAATAAAAACCTCTTGGCCAGCTTGTCACATACCGAGCAGAAACTTCACCAACATAACTTAATCTTCAACAGAGGCAAGAGAGATTTGGGGAAATCATACTCCTTAGTACATTTCTTAAATTTGTTTACTATGCTCTTTTTTTTTTTTTTTTTTTGCTTTTTGGGTCGCACCTGGAGATGCACAGGGGTTACTCCTGGCTTTACACTCAGGAATTACTCCTGGCAGTGCATGGGGGACCATATGGGATGCTGGGAATCGAACCCGGGTCAGCCGTGTGCAAGGCAAATGTCCTACCCGCTGTGCTGTCGCTCCATCCCCTTACTATGCTCTTTGAAGGCAAAAAAAAAAACAGTGGGACATTTGTATTTGGTCATGTGAGGAGGTAGAGCAGAGGGGTGGCATCGTGTGGCCCCACCAGTATTTGACTGTGCAGTAGCCATGCTTGGCTCCGCCAGTTTGACTCCACCGGTCTAGAGACAGAGGTACCCGCACTGTGCTCATGAATAGAAAGGTGTGGGAACAGAGAGATTCTGGACACGAAAGAGGAGATGGCGACATCTGGTAAAAGTTGATTGCATGGGGGGCTGGAGCAATAGCACAGGGGGTAGGGCGTTTGCCTTGCACGCGGCCAGCCCGGGTTCGATTCCCAGCATCCCATATGGTCCCCTGAGCACCTCCAGGGGTGATTCCTGAGTGCAGAGCCAGGAGTAACCCCAGTGCATCACCAGGTGTGACCCAAAAAGCAAAAAAAAAAAAAAGTTGATTGCATGGGTCTGGAGCGTAAGTGAAAGAATTGGGCTAGAAATAGAGGTTTTTGAATCATCGCTGGGGAGATGGTAAGAGAAACAGAGTAAAAATGAAAGAAGGAAATGGAAAGGTTGACCAGGGCTTCCTGACAGAAAGACAGAAGGAGGCCTGAGGTTATGAAGGCTTTCCTTAGATCCCGTGAATGCAGGGCTGGAAGCGCCCTTCACTGGCGCGCTCAGATCTAAGGCTTCCCATAGTCTCTTGAGGATCAGGTTCAAACCCAGAAGTGGGAAGGGGAATCCGTTGAAACCAGGAGCACATCTGGACTTCTTTGGGGGAGGAGGTGCTGATGAGCCTGGGACCTTGGGGGCAGGAGCGGGGCACTCTCACGGGCCCGGGGGTGTCCCCAGATGCATGCCTCCAGGAGGACAGTTGCTGTGGTGCCCCTGAGTCGAGGTGCCGTTTTTTTCTTTTTATTAAAAGCGCGTCTTTTCTCTCATGTGTGCTTTGTTTCTCTTATTTCCCCTGAATTTTACGTGGCGTCCCTTTACTCGTCACAGTAGTCCTCTACATAGTCATTTAATTCTTGATTTGTGAGTGAAGGAATTAAGACACGTTCAGTAACCTAGCCAGGGTGGTACATCTCGCAAGCGCTGCAGCTAGGTGGATCCTGTTGGGTGTTGTTTGGTTCGGGGGCCACACCCAGCAGTGCTCAGGGCTTATTCCTGGCTCTTAGCTCAGAGATCGCTCCTGGTGGGGCTTAGGGGCCAGATGTGCCAAGGATCAAACCCAACCTGGGGTTTGGGCTAGAAATAGAAACCTCTATTTCTATTTCTAAACGGCAGATGTGTCTATTTCTCCAACCTTGCAGCTGGATTTTGATCTTAGGTGATCTCTCTGGCTTAAATCTGTGCTTCTAACCACCATCTAATACAGCTGTCCTAAAATAATAATGATTATTAATGCTGTTATGTAATCCCTACTCTATTTTAAAACTGGAAAACAGAAGAATCATACCATTTGCTCATTCTACTGAAATTTTGCTTGTCATGATTTAGAACATTAGTATTGCTGGTACACCTCTAGAGATTTTGTCTGTTCAGATCGAACCAATGGATATGATAAATAACCAATGAAAAATGTCGAGTTTTTTTTTTCTTTTTTATGATGGTTTCAGTTTTAGTCATCCCTTTGTTCCCCCTTGTTTTTTCTCTTACAGTATCTGCTATCATCTTCACTTGCAAAAGATTTATAGTTCTCTCTTAAGGACTAAAGCCCCATTTATGAGGTGGAATTTGAATGTTGAAAGGTTTTGTTTTTCTTAGAGATTAAGTTATAAGTTTGGGGAAGAATTAGTGCCCTCTAATCCTAATAGACCAGCCTCTTTGTGGCTGACCCTAACTTTGGAGCGAACCCCTCGGGAAACCTGCAAGCGTTCATGGCATTTCCGCAGCAACCTCCCGTGTCCCTGGGGAACATGTAATTTATTGAGTCTCTATTCCCTGTCTGCTGTTCATGGTCGTGCTTGTGGTCAGCTAATTGAATCATGCACCGTCGTCCAAGACCTATTTGAACTGTGGTCTGGTGAGATGAGGTTCCAAAACTTACTTTTAAATCTTCAAATCTTAGAGTTGGAAAGGAGCTTGAGGAACATTGTAGCCCAGGCACTCGGTTTGTGGATGGAGGGGTGGGCCGTGCACAGGGCTTGGCCCCTGGGACGCTCATCGCTAGAGGAATGACCAGAGGACCAGGGAAGCGCTGCCCGGGGAGAGATGCTGGTTGCAGGGATCACAGGCCCCTGGCCAGCCAGCGGGGCGAGACCGTCACATTTCCTTCCTTCCTTCCTTCCTTCCTTCCTCCCTCCCTCCCTCCCTCCCTCCCTCCCTCCCTCCCTCCCTCCTTCCCTCCCTCCCTCCTTCCCTCCTTCCCTCCTTCCCTCCTTCCCTCCTTCCTTCCCTCCTTCCTTCCCTCCTTCCCTCCTTCCCTCCTTCCCTCCTTCCCTCCCTCCTTCGTTCCTTCCCTCCTTCCCTCCCTCCCTCCCTCCCTCCCTCCCTCCCTCCCTCCCTTCCTTCCTTCCTTCCTTCCTTCCTTCCTTCCTTCCTTCCTTCCTTCCTTCCTTCCTTCCTTCCTTCCTTCCTTCCTTTCTTCCTTCCTTCCTTCCTTCCTTCCCTCCTTCCTTCCTTCCCTCCTTCCTCCCTCCCTCCCTCCCTCCCAACCCACCCAGCAATGCTCAGGGGCTCCTCCTGGCTGTGCACTCAAGAGTTACTCCTGGCAGTGCTTGGGGGACTATATGGGAGATGGTGGGAATCGAACCCGGGTCGGCCGCGTGCAAGGCAAACGCCCTACCTGCTGTGCTATCACTCCGGCCCCTGTCGCATCACTTGAATGGGACGGCTTTTGAGGCTCAGGGTTAGCCTGACCGGCAGTGTAGTCCTGGGTACCAGGCGGCGACAGCATGTCCCACACATTTAAAATCTCTGCTTTGAAGCAAAAATGACCAGAAGATTGAGAAGATGGTGTCGCCGAGAAGCGTCAGAGAGAGGGGCCGCGCCAGCCAAGGGATAGGAGCGGGGGGAGCTTGGATTGTGGGCGCTGCTCCGTTGGGGCGACAGAAAGGATGGAGCCGGGCAGGGAAGGGGTGGAAGGAGCTGGCAGAGCGGCTCGGGGACCAGGTGGCGAGGGCCTGCCGTAGCGCGGTGAGGACCCCGGGCTTCGGGGTGCCAGGACGAGGGCGAAACATTCCGGAAGGGACTGAGGCCGGCGTAAGAGAGGTTTGAGGCTAGAATTATGCAGGTTCCAAAGTTGTTTTCTATTTGTATTTTGATTTATTTCAAAATTTTGTCAAAGCTCCGTGATTCACAAAGGTATTCGTAGGTGGGCCTTAGGCATCGGTGCCAGCACCAGCCCCACCCTCTGCGTCTTCTGCTTTCTAGCAGATTCCCGGTCTGTCCCCCCCCGCCCCCCCTTCCCCCAGCCTGCACCTTAACAGGCCCTTTTTTAAGTTGGTTGTTGAAGTTCGGGTCTCTTGTGTTCGGCGCTGAGGTCTGTGGTTTGGAGATTCAGCCATGCGGCCTGTCCACACCACCGCTGCGCTCACATACCCTTGACTTTGCTCCCCCTGTCCCTGTCTTATTTCTTCTTCCCACCGCCCCCCCCCCCCCACGTGTGTTTTTCAGCAGCTGTTCTCTTGCGTTCTAGCTATAAGCCAATCGTGGAATATATCGACGCCCAGTTTGAGGCCTACCTGCAGGAGGAGCTGAAGATCAAACGGTCCCTCTTCAACTACCACGACACGAGGATCCACGCGTGCCTCTACTTCATCGCCCCCACGGGGCATTCCCTGAAGTCCCTGGATCTGGTCACCATGAAGAAGCTGGACAGTAAGGTACACCCCGCCCCCCCTCTTCTTTCAGATCGTCTGTATCCAAAGGCCCGATGGGTCCCTGTGTTCCGTGTGAGCTGGGCTTTGCTTGGCTTTGGTTAGACAGTCCACGCTCAGGTGCAGAGGAGAGGATGGAGACGCCCCGGGCACGCTCTGTGTCTGCACGGGCCAGGGGCCTCCCCAGAGGGACGTCTGCTACGAGGACTCTTGCCATGGTGAGATGGGACGGCAGCAGATGGCAGCCCCCACCACACCCCTCAGAGCCTGCCGGAAAGTCTCCCGTGCTCCGAGGGCTTTCCTGGGTGCCACTCTTTGGACTTAACCACAGTGTTCACAGACACTTTGTCCCGAGGGACAGAGTCCTGAGGGGAAAGTGCCCGTGAGACCAGCCCGCAGAGGCACAGGCCGGCGCCTGGGGCTCCCCCCAACACTGCTTTGAAGAAACAGACTCTGACAGCCTCGGCTGTTCCCCCCAAGGCCAGGAGTGTGGCCAGAGCCACACTGGGTTGAGCCGCAGTGTCCCGGGAGGCTCCATGCCCTGCACAGGGACACGGAGCCCTGCGCTGGGGGCTTGGGCGCAGGTCCGGGAAGGCGCGCAGGAAAGCGCGCCCCTGCCCAAGGCGGAGTCTGCACCCCTGCACCCCTTCCCCAGCCAGCCCCAAGGCAGCAGTGGACTTAGGAGACTTGATTTCGGGGGGCGGGAGGGGGCACACACCCAGCGATGCTCAGCAGTTACTTCCGACTGCACGTGAGCTGGGGGCCGTCACTCCTAGCGGGCTCAGGGGGCCAGGGGTCAAACCTGGGCTGGCCGCGTGTCTGCGGAGTGCCCAGCCCTGCTGACCTTGAAAAGGCGAAGGAAACAAAGCCACACAGATACAGCCCCCGAGAAAGCACCAAGCGTGCCACGGCCGCTCAGCCGGCTTTCAGGGAGCAGCCGAGCATGGTACCGGCCCAGGCCATGCCAGCGGGCCCAGGCGCCCTGGCGCAGAGCGAGCCCACCGTTTGGGAAATGATGCCGAGGCCTTTGCTGCGGAAAAAAAAGGATTTTTTTTTTTCCTAAAACAATTTAAATTGCATGGTCTGGCGGACCAAATTGGTGAGGAGACTTTGAGCCGCTGACGTTTTATCCCTCTTGAAGTCACTGTCTGCCGAATGTGCACGCGGAGTCAAAGCAGCTGAGGAGGTTTTGTTCCTTTGTCCCTCCGGGCCCTCGCCAGCATTCTCCTCCTCCGGGAAGAGACTGGGTGTGGGTCCGAGACGCTGGAAAATAGGTTTGCCCCCCAACTTGTTGACTCATTCGAGTTTCTCAGGCACATATATATATATATATATATATATATTTTTTTTTTTTTAAATACTACATTTGTTGGACTGGAGCGATAGCACAGTGGGTACGGTGTTTGACTTGCATGCGGCTGACCTGGGTTTGATTCCTCCGTCCCTCTCGGAGAGCCCAGCAAGCTACAGAGAGTATCCCGCCCACACGGCAGAGTGTGAGAGAGAGTGGGGGGGCGGGCGGAGAGAGAGGGAGAGGGAGGAGAGAGAGGGAGGAGAGAGAGAGCGAGAAAGAGGAGAGAGAATCTAAATTTCAACACAAATTATTTTGGAAAAAAATTGTCAGGTCTGATTTTTTTTTAATGCCCTGTGATTAGTCAGCTGTAGGAGGAAGGTTGGTTGGAAGAAAAATGTTTCACCTTGGACTTGTAGCTTCACTACAGGGGCCTGTCGTCATCTGTAGTTGTGGGTTTTTCTGCCTTCCTTGTCAGACCCGCCTTCCCCTTGCTTTCTGACGGATCCTCTGAAAGCGAGTGCCGCCTTAGGTTCTGTCTCGCCTGGCACTCAGGAGAAATGTGCCGCAAGCTGGTTTTCAAAGGAATTCATTGGTGTGATTTTGAAAATTTTCAAAGTAGGCGAAGCCACTTTTGTTGTGGTTCTCTCCTAGCAGAGTTTAGAACGTTAGCGAAAAGAAAGGATCTGACACACCATTCACGGAGCTGAATGTTCTTCCTTTCTGAGGCCGACTTTGTCACGCCACTGTTGGGAACAGGCAAGAATCAAACTCAGGGAGCTGGGAGGGTCTGAGGGAGTGGCTGCTTCTTCAGAGAATAGGCTTCTTTGTTACCGCTGTTGGTCGGAGAGTATCGCTTCCTTTTTCTCTGTAGGGGAAATGACACACCTGCTTTCTATGCAGGGTGGGAGGAAGTAGAAGTATTTGGCGATGAAACTATAAGATTGTCCCATATCTGCTGAATTGGGCACCAGGTGGGCGGTCCAGGCTCAGTATCTAATTTTATCTATTTCAGTATCTCTAGTTTCTTAAGTTGGGCTTCACAGCTTGTAGGTTTGCTGTGTGTTACTCATCTGCTGTCCTTCGCGCACGCGGCAGTGGTGTAAAATCGCATCTGTTTACTCCCCAGGTGAACATCATCCCGATCATTGCAAAAGCCGACACGATTGCCAAGAACGAATTGCACAAATTCAAGAGTAAGATCATGAGTGAACTGGTCAGCAATGGCGTCCAGATCTATCAGTTCCCCACAGATGAGGAAACGGTGGCAGAGATCAATGCAACCATGAGCGTGAGTCTCCCTGGGGGAAGGGAGCGAGCGGCCGTAGCTCTTCCGGCCTCAGTCTCCCATTTGGTAGATGGAGAAACTGAGGTGGGGAGGGACAGGATGTCAGGACATGCAGGGAGTGGGGGGGGGGAGGTGGATGTCCCTGAAGATGGCCGAGTTTCAGGTCCAGGTTCGTAGTTGTAGGGTTGCTTCAGTGAAATGCAACTGGAAGCTGGCTTGGCCTTCCCCTGAATGCTGGGTTTAAAAAATTGATTCACAAGGACGTGCTCGTGGCAGTGGAAGTGAGTCTAGATGTCATAATTTGTGGTAGGTTAAGATACAATCTGCTCCCTTAGACCTGATCATGAAAGGGGCCTGTCCTGTCATTATTAAACGCGTTTAAGGCTTTCTTTCTTATGCTGGCAGTTTTATTGCAATAAGAATGAATGTGCTGTGCAGCCCTCTCATTTGAGGTTCCCAGTGATGTTCATTCTACTCACAAAATTATTCCGCCTTTGCCAGAATCCATTGTAGACCGCTTTCATCACCTCTGAAGGAAACCATGTCCCTTTGTAGCCGTAGATTTAATTATCCCAGCCATGGGAAATCACTTTCTTGCCTACATAAATTTGCCTGTTCTGGACATTGCATAACAAGGAAGTCATTCCGAGGCTCCTGATAATTAAATGGCCTGATCAAGGCCATCTAGTTAGCAGGAGCGCTGAAGCCGTTCTTGTGTAGTTTGCCATCCTGAGAGCCTGGGAGGGGGTCAGAGTCATTGCACAAAACGAATTCTTGTTTCTTCAGGTCAGCCCAGGGGCTTTTCCATAAAGGGTGGTTGTCCTTTAGGGAGGAAATTCTTCCTGAAATCATTCCCGGCGTGATTGGGCATTTGGAAGCAAGTGTCAGCTTCGACAACAACTTTTCTATCGCCTTGTAAATGGAACACGAAGAGATCGCACTCACGGGGAGAGAGTCCCTGTCCTCTCCGGCCCAGTCTGGTCACTTCCATCTCGCATGACTCACTGTGACAGATAGGCTTGGTGGCATGTTCCATGGGAAACGAAGGGCCTGGGATCCCGGGAGGAAACCGAAGAACAGACTCTCCCGGGAAAGTCGTCACGGCGGGGCTGTGAAAATAGGGTCATCACTATGGAGAGGAAGGGTGGCCCTGTGTGTTCAGAAGACAGAACCCAGATGCAGGGGCAGAAGGAGCTGTGAGGTTTGGGCCCGGCAGGCCCCGAATGCTGCAGTCGGGGCCCGGAGCCACGCAGACGACAGCTGAGTGGGGCTCCCTCAGTCAGTGCTCCCCTCCCGCCAGCCGTCAGTGCCAGCAGATTCTGTGTCGGCTCACTTAGAGGAAACTGTGTCGAGCGCATTTGTGTGCAGGACCCAGCCAGATAACAGGCCAGATCTCTCTCACCCAGAAATGTCGTCTCTAGTTACGGGTATCGGTGAGTGACTCGACATGGCAGCAAAGGTTGATAAAAATAGTTTCACACAAAGGAATTCTACGAACACAGTGAAGTTAGGGGCCGGAGAGACTCTTACCTGGCATGTACTGGCATCATGTAGGGACCCCAGCCGTGTCAGGAATGACCCCTGAGCCACATGTGGCCCCCAAACCAAAACAAACCAAAAAAAGCTAGACACGTTATAAAAAATGTATAGCTAAGTATATATAAGTTGTGCACATAGGTATAACACAGTGGGTAGGGAGTTTGACTTGCACGCGGATGACCCGGGTTCGATTCCTCTGTTTCTCTTGGAGAGCCCGGCAAGCTACCTGCCCGCACGGCAAAGCCTGGCAAGCTACCCGTGGCATATTCAATATGGCAAGAACAGTAACAAGTCTCATAATGGAGACGTTACTGGTGCCCGCTCGAGCAAATCGATGAACAGCGGGCCGACAGTGCTGTGTATAAGTTGTATATACTTAACTTGATGCTGCTTTCATTTCTTAAGTGGAAATGAAGAGTCAGTGAAGTGCGTCTGGTCCTAGAGCCCCGCTCACCCCCGTGCCCTTGCAGGTCCACCTCCCGTTTGCAGTGGTCGGCAGCACCGAGGAAGTGAAGATTGGCAACAAGATGGCGAAGGCCAGGCAGTACCCCTGGGGCGTGGTTCAGGGTAAGCGTGGCCGCGGGCAGTGGCCTCTGCACTCTGGGGGAGGTGTTTGATTTTCCGTGAAGCTTGCCGGTGTCACTGCCGCAGGAGCCCTTTCTCCCGGGAGTGTTGGAGCGTGTCCGGGAGGTGGTATTGTGAGGTCGCCTGCCCAGTGTCCAGAGCGCATGGGCAGGGACGCTGGCTGCGCTCTGGGGTTGAGTACAGCTGCTGCTCTGTCCCGGGGCCCGCCTGCTTCTCCCAGCTGTGTTTCTGCACCCATCAAGCAGGATTCCTCTGGCCGGGGTACTGGGCCCTGAGTGCTCCGCTCCGCTTGATCAGAAGTTGCCTCTTCATGAGGAACGTCCGGTGGATCGCATAGAGCATCTCCGCGGGCTTTGAGGGCTGGGACGGGAACGGTGGCGGCCGTTCCTGGAAGCGTCAGCCCCGGCACTGGGTCCCAGCGGTGCTGAGCGCGTGGCTGCCTCTCCCCCGTCTCCCGCAGTCGAGAACGAGAACCACTGCGACTTCGTGAAGCTGCGGGAGATGCTGATCCGGGTGAACATGGAGGATCTGCGGGAGCAGACGCACACGCGCCACTACGAGCTGTACCGGCGCTGCAAGCTGGAGGAGATGGGCTTCAAGGACACCGACCCCGACAGCAAGCCCTTCAGGTGAGGGAGGGGGCGGCTGGCCGTCCTGACCGCCAGGTGTCACCCTCAGCCTCTCACACGCTCGCCCGTGTCCGGCGCCGTCCCCAAGGCCAAAGCCACCCAGACTCCCTCCTTGGGTCTCAGCTCCTTGGGTGCGCCCTTCCCTCTCGCTTGGCGTCCTAAGCCTCTTGCTTTGGAGGCGTTTTATTGTTTTTTGTTTTTTTTTTTAAGTAAATGTTTTATTTGGAGGTTTCCAAGGGAAAGAGGGAGAGAGCGGAGAGTAAAGTGCTCGCGAGCACCCGGGCTTCTTCAAGGGCAGAGAGAGCCCCTACGCACACCCCAGCATTTGCCAGGAAAGCGTGAAAGTCCACATCATCTCAAGAGGGGAGATGGGGCGACACACGGGTGCAAGCAGCGCCCGGGCTGGGCAGCGTCCACTTCCCCGGAGGCGTTTTTAACTCTCGGGCCCCGGCCGGGTCTAGGTAGCAGGGGCAGGGCGGGGAAAGTCACGTAAAGACAATCCCGTGGGACTTTCTCCCACTGAGGATGACTGAAGGCGATGAAGCAGACGCCAGGGGCAGAGGGGGAGCGTCAGAGTCGATGGCGTGGGCTGGCAGAGCTGGCGGGGCGGAGGACAGTGGCCTGGTGGCGGGAGCAGGTGCAGAGGAGACCGACTCAGCCGGGGTGAACCCCTGCAGTGAGCTCATGGTGTGGGGTGCTCTGGGCCCGGGGCCACGCTGCTTGGAAGTGGCTGCGCCGTCCTTTCTGTGTCTGCGTGGGTGGGAGCCAGGTGGCCGCAGTGCCTGAGGTGGTCTGCAGACTGGGGCCCCCGGCGGCCCTCGACCCGAGCTGCCGGGGAGGCTGTTACTCCCTTGGCGCTGCTTTAGAGCTAGAATTGGTTAGAATCTGGACTCGCCCGCTGGTGTGCTGCTGCTGTGAGCACACGGGGGACCCCCAAACCCAAAGCTGCTGCTTTTTTTTTTTTTTCTTTTTGGGTCACACCATCAATGCACAGGGGTTACTCCTGGCTCTGCACTCAGGAGTTACTCCTGGCAGTGCTTGGGAGACCATATGGGATGCTGGGAATCGAACCTGGGTCGGCTGCGTGCAGGGCAAACGCCCTACCCGCTGTACTAACGCTCCGCCCCCTCCAACCCCAAAGCTTCTAACCCAGAAACTGACTTCCCTCGCATTTTCCCATCTTTCAGTCCTGCCCGGGTGCTCATCCAGCAGGCCCCTGCTCGGGCGCAGGAGATGCGGCTCTGAGGCCCGGCCCCTCTGGGGCTGCATGAGGTTAGCTGGCCCTGCGAGATAGTGGCCGAGAAGTAGTCCCTACAAAACACACGGTCCCTAGGGCGCGTAAACCTGCTGGAAATGGTTTTGGGGTCCGAGAGAGGCTCTTTGTTCTTTCTGTTCCTTTCATGCACAGACAGAGAACTAAAGGCACTCGCCATAAAATGCGACTCGCTTTCCTCCTCTGTGAAGTAAAGAGCCGCTCTGGTTCAGGGACCGGCAGCCCCAGTCAAAGCCCTTTTTGTGTAACGGGCCAGAGCGCCAGTATCTTTGGCTCTGCCGGCCGTGTGGTCGCTCTCAGAAGTACTCGGTCTCCCCTGGCACAGGGGCCTGGCCGTGTGTTCCGGCAGCGGGACAGCCGCAGGCTTTCATCCGCCAGCCCCTCTCCCAGCTCGGACCGCAGATGCCCGAGTGCCCGTGCGCGTCAGCCAGAGAAAAGTCGCCTGCCCTGATAGTCAGATTCCGCCTCCCCACATCTGTACCTGTTGGCGCTGTGATGTTGCTATACCCCGTCAGCCCCACAGAGGGCGATCCTCGGGGTCCTTGGGAAGCCCCGGGAGGGTGAGGACTTTCTGAGGCTTGTGATGAATCATTTCCTTGGAGCCCGCTGGGAGGAGGTGTGGTGGCTTCTGCAGAAGGGCCTGGTCCAGGGGCTGGAGCCATAGCACAGCAGGTAGGGCATTTGCCTTGCACGCGGCTGACCCGGGTTTGATTCCCAGCATCCCGTATTTCCCCAGACAGACCGCTACTGCTGCACTGTGTTTGCTGACTGACCTCTGGCTCGCTCTTGGGGTCTCGTCTGATGGGCACCAAACTAGCTGAATAGCGGGGCGACTCTGTGCCCTTCAGTCTGTTCTTTGGTCTGCGGCAGCTTTAGCTAATGTTTGTAAGTGGATGGGTTGGAAGGATCGGAACTGAAATTTCTTTTTTTTTTTTTTTCTTTTTGGGTTACACCCGGAAATGCACAGGGGTTACTCCTGGTTTTGCACTCAGGAATTACTCCTGGCAGTGCTCAGGGGACCATATGGGATGCTGGGATTCGAACTCGGGTTGGCTGCATGCAAGGCAAACTCCCTACCCGTTATGCTATCGCTCCAGCCCCCTGAACTGAAATTTCTTATTATGCACCGAACATCCTAACATCATCCTTGGTTTGTGACCTTTGACTAGCCTTCAGGAGACATATGAAGCCAAAAGGAATGAATTCTTGGGTGAGCTTCAGAAAAAAGAAGAAGAAATGCGACAGATGTTTGTTATGAGAGTGAAGGAGAAAGAAGCTGAACTCAAAGAGGCTGAGAAAGAGGTAAGTCCCTCAGTCCGTAGGGAGGAACATTCCGGGGCGTTTTTATTAATATTTCATATTTCATAGAATCTTATGCTGCTCTAAGCACTTGCCACATGCATTTTTTTTTTTTTTTTTGGTTTTTGGTTTTGGTTTTCTGGCCCTCCGATATGCATTTTGTCCCTTGAGGGTCTTACTAACCTGATGTGAAAAAACAGGTCAGATCTCTTTTCAAAAAAATAGGAGCCGCACACTGGTGGAGGGATGGATACTCGATTATTGTATGACTGAAACGTAAGCATGAAAGTTTGTAAGTCTATAACTGCACCTCATGGTGATTCACTAAAAAAGATAGAAAATTTTTTTTTAAAATTATATAATGTTAAATGCAAAGCATGTAGTGAGAAAATGAGTGAAGTATTATTCTCCTGCTATGCTACCCTCTTTTTGGATAAAAGATAAACAAGTATACACTTCATTTATGTAAATTTCTTTTGAAGACTTAGAAGTGTTGTTTATTGTAAAAAAAAATTCTCACAGTTTATATAATTAAATGAAAATTTACATTTAAAAAAAATAGGAGCCGCAGTCCTTGATGATGAGGCCTGGGGGTGCTGGGGGCAGAACTGCTCCACAGTGCACCCCTAGTGATGCAGGCTGAGAGTTCAGTGCTCCCATGAGGGCCAAGCCTGGTGGTGCTCGGGGCTACCAGTCCACACTCCCTGGAGCTATATTAATTGGCTTATGCAGTTACGGACTTAGTAGCAAAGACAAGATTGAACTCTCAAGTCTCTGGACTTAGCCCCATGTTCTTTGTAGCTCTGATGCCCTCAGTTCACCAGTGCTGGACTGTAATTGGGGATTCTGAGGCCCGATTGGTCTACTAGGCGGGTTCTGGAACTCTCCCTGAGGGCGGTGGCTTCTGTCTCCTTGTGGTTTCCCCTTTTTGCCAGCCAGGCGCTCCCTGCCCCAGCGAGCTGCAGACCCACCTCGTTCCCTCTCCCCAGGCCCAGGAACATGCATTTCTGCTTTTGCTCTCATCACCCTGTTGGAGGACTTGGGACTAATGACCGGTGAGGGGGAGAGAAAGAAAATATGACAGCAGATAAGGAGTGTCTCGAGTGCTCAGCCTCGGGCCATGCATTTCCTCACAGTATCGCCCAAGACTTGTCTTTATCGCCCCTTGGTAATTGATCTTTGTAAAGACTAGGAATCATGGCGCTTACTTAAATAGCCAAGTGCTTGGCTTAGTTTTGCTAAGCAGGGAGGAACAAAGAACATCAACTCTGCTTTGCTCTTAGCTTCAATACCGCCTGGATCCTGGGTAAAAATCTAGGATTATCTAGTCAGAATTTTCCCCTCCTTGCCTATTTTCTCTCTTCTTTCCTGCTTTAGTTCCTGCATTGTGGTTTTGTTGTTCTGGGGAGGGGACCACACCCGGCAGTGCTCAGGGCTTCCTCCTGGCTTTGTGCTGCAGGAGAACTTGGGGCACCATATATGGTGCTGGAGATCAGACCAGACTTGGCCCCTGCAAAGCAAACACTTGAACCTCTGCACTATCGCTCTGGCTCTGTGATTCTTTTTCTGTTAGTTCACTTTGTCAAGAGCCAGATACTTCTTTTTTATTTAAATGTCCTTTCTGTGTTTTTTGTTTGTTTGTTTCTCTTTGGGTCATCATCACTCAGTGATGCACAGGGCTTACTCCTGGCTCTGCACTCAGGAATTACTCCTGGCAGTGCTCGGAGACCATATGGGATGCCAGGGATCGAACCTGGGTTGGCTGCATGCAAGGCAAACACCCTCTCTGCTGTTCTATCGCTCTAGCCCCTTAAATGTCCTTTCTCTTTTTAAGACAGAGATATATCTATAGTATGTCATTAAGTTAGTGTATATCACACATTTTGAAAAAGAAGGAGAAATAGAGCTCCTTTCATTCCTAAGACTCTTTCTTTGGGGATCATAGGTAATCTGTGTTCTTTATGTTTTTCACAATGAATTTTTCCCCTTCGAGGCACTGTGATGCTGTTCGTGATGTAGTACTGTCCTGACAGGGTTTCGTGGGCCCCATTCCACACCAGTGTCACTTCCTTTCACGCCCTATTCTGCCACTACCCCAGCCCCTCTGATCCTTGGTCAGCTCAGGTCTAGAAAGTTCTCAAGTTCTATTGCCTTTGCCATTTGCTACTTCCTTCTTTATATCCCACACACGCAAGTGATCACTCCGAGTCTGTCCCTCTCCCTCTGACTAGATTCGTGTTCATCCCAATACCTTTCGGTTCCATCCATGTAGCAGCAAATTTCATGTTTTCATCTTTCGTTACACCAGAGTTATATTCCACTGCAGCACAGTTACAGTGAATTCTTTTTTTATATTTTTTAAAAAGTTTTTTAGAAAGTTGTTTATGAGTTATTACATTCAATATCCCAACAGCAATCCCACCATCATTATTTCCAAATTTCCCAACCACCACCCAAGCCAAGAGCGGCCCTAAATGAGTTATTTTGTATTGCTTGTTATAACTAATTTGCTAAAAATGATCAAAAAAGATTTCCCTAGAAGAAAATATGTGAAGATTGTAGTATCTCACCCTGGAGCCATTAAACCCTCGTAGAAGAGATTAGTAACATGTTGTCACAGGGTAAGCCTTGGGTGTCAGTGTTTTCTTACCCGAGATGGGGTGCCTCCTACTTGACATCCCATCCAGCGCGTGCCACTCCCGGTACGTCAGTGGTCTAGAGTTTGAGATGTCACTCCAGGAATTCCAAACTGTTGATGGGGTGACACAGCTGGAGTTAAATCTTTAACTGGGTGGTGAATTTGGGGTCCAGAAGCATCCAGCCGAGAGCGTGGCGTTGATGGGGTTGTGGAGGTTTTCAGCTGCCAGGGCTCTTTGGGGCAGGTGGAGGGACTCAGCCCCACTCTGGGATGCTCCAGAAACGACACCCCTGGCGTGGGGTCTGGAGGCATCTCTGCAGCTTGCCATCTCTTTCGAGATCTCTGGACCAAGGCGGGTTCCTGAGCTTCCGTGGCGCCAGAGGCGGTCCCACAGTGGATTCTTTATCGGGAACTAAACCCACAAGGATTGCCTCGAGCACCCGGCCTGGGCCCCCCCAGGGCACTGCGGCTAGCCCAGGGGGTCCGCACAAGCGCAAACAGCAGCCCAGCTCTGTGAGGGCGTGGGGGTGTGGGGGGCGGTGCGGGCAGTGTGCGCGGGCGGGTGCTGGGCGCAGGGCCACTCTCCCTCCCTTCCCGTCACCGAGCCTGTGCTCCTCCTCCCTGCAGCTCCACGAGAAGTTTGACCTCCTCAAGCGGACACACCAAGAAGAGAAGAAGAAGGTGGAAGACAAGAAGAAGGAGCTGGAGGAGGAGGTGAACACGTTCCAGAAGAAGAAGGCGGCCGCGCAGCTCCTGCAGTCCCAGGCGCAGCAGTCTGGGGCGCAGCAGACCAAGAAAGACAAGGATAAGAAAAAGTAAGCAGGGGCCACCCCCCGGCGCCGGGGCCCTCTCACGGTCTGTTCCTCTTTGCATGTCTCTCCTTGTGCGTTTGCAGACTGGAACCTGTTCTGTGGCCAGGCAGGTGAAAGGCACATCTTTTCTCCAGTGTGGGGAAGGTGGGAACGGTGGTCACCGATCTCTAAAGGGCACACACCATTCATTGACCCGCCTGACCAGACCATCGCGCGGTCAGGACTGCAGCAGGCGGTGGTCCCCCTTAGCGTCTCCACAGCGACACTAGCACTGTGGCGAGCCAGCCAGTTTCTCATCGCCACCACCACCCCCCCCCCACCCCCGGAGACGGCCCTCGCCGCTCCCGAGAGGAGCACCGCCAAGTCCTGGCTGCAAAGGATTTTTCTGCCACCTCTGATAAGCCCACCACCGAAGGTCTTGCTCTAAAACGGAAGACTGGGACGAAGCGCTAGTGGTCACTAGTTTTCCTCCAAGTCCAGCGGGATGAGAGATGTGTTTCCTTGTGAGCAGGGGAACAACCCGCCTGTCCGTCAGAACCCTCCTCGGGTCCTCCAGCCGCTCCTGTAGCCTCACGCGCAGCCTTTCAGCGCAGGGCTCGGGCCCTGCCCTGGGCACTAGCAGTTTGCCCGAATTCAGAGGGAGGTTCGGGACGTCCTTTGAAGGTCAGCAGTGACCTGCAGTCTCTGCCCAGGCAGGTCAGGGCTGGAGAGGGCAGAGCCAGGGCGGTCACTGTTGGTCTGACAGCGAGCCCCAGAGAGCAGTCGGAGCCAGGGCTCACGGTCAGCCCCTGGGCGGCCCCTCCTCTGTCCATGTGACACGCGGTGGTGCCCTGAGGAAGGTGATAGGGCAGCTCAGGGTGCACTCGAGGGCTCCCGCTCCTCGTCCTTAGATGCTAAGGTTGGCCGGCAGGTAAGCCAGAGTGTCGGTCCTCAGGCAGGCTAAGAATTACAGTCCTAAAAAAAAAAAAAGGAGAGAGTACATAGGATTGGGCCTGCCTGGTCAGGAAGGCCCGTCTTGAGAAGGACTCCCTTGAGAGTGCTCACTCCGCCTAGGGGGGAGATGCATTCTCCCCCCCAGGAATCTTGATGCCATGCCTGCAGGAGAAATCAAGACTCGCTGCTGCCTGCGGTGCCACGTGGAGGGTGGCCCCACCCCTTCCCAACGCAGACTCTGTCAGTGCCCAGGCCGCGGGTGATGATGTGCCAAGAGAGCCAGGAGGAGCAGGAAGCAGCAGGAAGTAGTTGACAGAGAGGGGCTGTGATTGCCACAGGGCTGGGACACACCCACGTGGCCTGAGGCTCCGAGGGCCCACACTGCACGTGCGCTGGAGCCACCGAGAGTGACAGGTGCCTAGAGTAGAACCCAGACCAAGAAAACGCCGGGTGGCGGTGACCCTGGGAGAGTCAAGGTGACTCGTGGTCCCCGTTTAGAGAAGCAGAGATGCCGTGACTGCTGCGTGACAGTGAACGGACAGCCGATTAGCACCCTAAGCTTCTTGGTCCACACTACCCCAAGAAAAAAGTGTGCGTGCGCGCGTGTGTGTGTGTGCGCGTGCGTGCGTGTGTGTGCGTGTGTTTCTACATTTATAGGAGCGAATGAAACAGAGACGCTGCTCACAGCTTAGGAAACCCAAAGTCAAGAGTTTTTCTGACATCGAAGCACAAATGTGCACAAAAGACCATGTTTTAAAACTAAAAACACGCGTACAAAGACCAGCCGTGCCCCACGGGTCCTGCACGCATTCTGGATGTGCCTTTAAGCAATAAGAATTCCAAGAGCTGATCGGCGTTGTGCCTCCATGGGAACAAACGTTCGTCTAGCCCTCCGCCGGGAGGCCCTCCCGGCCCTCGTGAACACATTGCGTTTATTTCCTTTCCGTGGGACGTAGCAGAGTCTTTTCAGGTTTACAGGAAGCGCATGCGAAGGCTACCTTAGCCTTATTTCTGTGTTCTCGGCTATTATTAATGGAACTGGGCTTCATTTGGTGCCCAACAGTCACCCGACAAAGGCACATCGTTTTTTGGTGGCTTTTGCACACACCCGCATTGGGACAGCGAGCACAGGGTCAGCCAGAGGCCTGACCTGTGAACCTCAAAAACAATTTAAACCAAATTGCTCTTCTCACAGCCCTGCCTGGGGGAGGGCTCGCCTGGGGACAGCCGCAGCACTTTGGAAAGAGACTCTCCCTTCCCTCCCGGTTTAGCGGGAGGGCTGGCTTTGTTCTCGGGAGAAAGCAAAAAAAAAAGAGAGAGAGGGAGAGAGTGAGATGCGCTTTATTTCTTACTTCTAATAGTTTTAAATTCTGTTTTTTTTCCATTCTAATGACACGCTCCCTTCCTAACGTAGGTAAGGCTTTATACTTCTCCTTGACCTCTAGTGGCATGAGAGCACATAACATTTCCTAAGAGTACAAAGTAGAACTAACCCTGGCCCTGCCAGTAGCTGGACCCCACGTCCCCCGTCCCTGTTTGCAGCGACCCCTCAGTGGTGGGACTGCCCGGTAAGTGATCCGCAGACAGTGCTCAGCTCTCCTGAAAACGGTGCACAATCGGCAACCACATGGGCTGGTTAGGATGCATCCATCCCCCGAGTCGGTTTTAAAATGCATCATTTTAAAACTATCCCCGGCATCCAGTAACTACAGTTTACATCATCATCCACTCACCTTTTAAAACAAATATTATTATTATTATTTTTTCAAGTGTTGCTAAGGAATGAAGGTGCATGTTTTGGACTTGCCTCAAATTAGCTGCGTGGCTCTTGGATTTAGCCTCCCTTTGTCCCTACACGAGTGGGGGAGCTCCTAGCATCGCTGCTGCTGTTACCATAGAATGGTCACCTTTTAATTTTTTTTTCCTTCCCAAGTCGATTAATAGCATGTCGTCCATCCATGATATCCCAATCCTCAAGTTCGTTGTACAGAGACATTTATTGCATTTTTATTCTCTGATTCCAGCAGTTCAGAAATGGACGATGACGCTGTCACTCACTACTGATTCGATGGTCCAAACCAAATAGATAATGGTTTTGGGTTATTTGGTGAGGTGGGGGGGATTGTGGGGGGGTGGGAGTACACTTTGAATTCTCCCACAAGATCAAGTAGTGGTCTCAAGAAGTCATGTGTGAATTCTCAGTTACATGCAAATGGAAACTAACCGTGTGTTCTTTAATATTAGAATTTTGCTTTTGCTTGTCATGTGGAATCGCTTACCCGAGGTTTTGGTTTTAATTTCTGTCAGTTCCATGATCATTGCATGAGCATTCACCATCACCAAATGCTGGTGCTGGCGCTCCTAATTTTCCTTTCCTTTTTATTATTATTTCTAACTTTTTTGTTTTGTTTTTTAACTTGCAGTGCAAGCTTCACATAAAGCCTGGCAAGCCAAGGATGGTCCCGCATTCACCTGCTTTTGCAGTAATATTGTATCTCTGCCATCTGTGTCTTTTTTTTTATTATATATATGCATATATATATATATGCCCTTCCCCAAATACCAGTAACTATTAACTCATTTTGCTGAATGTTGTTGGGTGGTGGAAAATGACAGAACCAGGGAACAATGCGGCTGGACTGTGTTTGTGGAAAGTCAATGATTTGCTGTTTGTGCCTGTGAGGGGGGCAGCAGGAAGCATGCCTGTGACTTGTATGTGGCTTTGGACAAAGGGACGAAGGGAAACGCTTCATGTACGGCTGACAGGAAACTTCATCATCTCCACAGCTGAACTAGAAACCTGAATAGTCATGACAACAACCTGCCTTAAAAAATAAAATACCCGGGGCTGGAGCGATAGCACAGCGGGTAGGGCATTTGCCTTGCACGCGGCCGACCCGGGTTCTAATCCCAGCATCCCATATGGTCCCCTGAGCACCGCCAGGGGTAATTCCTGAGTGAAAAGCCAGGAGTAACCCCTGTGCATCGCCGGGTGTGACCCCAAAACCAAAAAACAAAAATAAAATACCCAAAAATCCCACTCACTCACCTCTAGGATGGCAGAGGTCCTGAATTCCCCCTCGTCATCTGCTCCACACTGGCCCCACACGAGGTGCCTCGGTCCCTAGGCAGAGTGGTGGGGAGGCAGACAGGATGTGATGCTTGATGCTTGCAGGGAGGTTTATCGTAATCCCTTAACACGGTTTGGCCTGGACTGAGAATGTTCAGAGCAGCCGTCGCCCGTGTCTGAACCTGCAGCTCACCAGGGCTGGCCCCGTCAGACTGCTGAGACCAGCGTGATCGTGGCGTGGTCCCTTCCCAGCCGCTCACAGGTGTGACCCTCGGGCATGGCTTAGTTGAAAGCATCTTCTCCCGAGGCAGGTGGGTGGTTCCTCCCGGGGCCGGCACACCCCAGCTTGATCTCGGGGCGCTGGCGGGAGAGGTCTGGCTGACAGGACATCGGTGCTTCTACGGGCATTTTCCCGGTCACCGTGCATGAAAAATCCTTTCCAGGGAGACGCCAAATAGGGAAATGTTTGGGTGTAGCGTCCCTTTGGGTGTCACCCGAGGGCCCGTGTCAGTTCAGGGGGAGATGAGAGGCCCCAGGAGCCAAACCCCAGGAGCGGAGCGAGTAGACGGTCAGGCCAGGCACGGCTGAGGGTGAGCAAGGCCTGGCTCCAGCACCCGGCCCCAGGGCGGACCCCGGCAGGAAGCTTCACGTGTGTTCAGCTCCACCTGCGCTTCCTGGCAGCATGTCCCTTCAGCATGCGGCACTGAGGGACCAGCCGCAGGGCAGTTGCTCAGTGGGGTTTTCCCCACTTGACACTCAGCAAGTGGCCTCAACCGGCCTGTGCTGTAGGTCTGCGCCCCCCTCCCCCCCCCCCCCCCCCCCCCGAGCAACAGAGATAAGGAACGCGCCCTCTCTGCAGGCCGCTCTCCGGCCAGAGCCAGTGTCTTCCCGGGACCTTGCCGAGGCTTCAGCTCTTGCATCTCCTCCAGTTCCCCGCCACTCCTGGCAGGATTCTCCCAGGGTGCTCGCTGCCGAGGATCTCGCCTCTCACTTGAAAGAACAGACTCGGACCTTTCTCCTCTTGGTTTTCCTTCATGGGCCACGCATGGAGGCAGCGTGACGGAGGGCACTGCCCCCAGGGCCCACCCACCCTTTTCATTAGTAGCATGTCTCTACTTGACTCTTCCCCCCCCCCCTTCTCTCTGTCCTCAGCCATATTAAGAGAAGGCAGGAATGGTCTTCTGCGAGCTGATTTAATTAGACAGCGAAAGCCTGTTTCACTGACGTTTCATGGAATTCAGTTGCACGGAAGCCAGTTTCGTGGAGGCCCGAATTCATCAGGGATAGAAACTGAAGGACAGCAGCGGTCCCAGTCACAGTGGCGTGTAGACCAGCTTGGGGCTGGGGAGACGGGCCAGAGGGCACATGCTCAGCATATAGGCCAGGCTCTGCCCCCCCACAAGACTGCTGGAAATAGCCCCGAAGCACCCCTGGATTGGCGCAAAAACATCCCCCGCCTTCCCGGCCCCCCCCGCCCCCCCACCACACACACACACACACACACACACACACACACACACACACACACACACACATCCCAAAGACAGGCTTAGAGCTCTCGAACCAGGGTTTTTGCTTTGGCTCCCTCCCACCTGCGTTTAATGATTTGCGTCTGAGGCTTGCTGGGGCAGCCAACCCGTAGCTGGCATGCTGAGGCTGACGGGGCTGAACGCGCCCATACGCTGTGCATCCGACAAAAGCTTGAGTACTTGTCATGTGTGCTTGTTCCAAACACCGCTTGTGTGAGCATTCTTGTGCCTTGTAACAGAAAATATTTTCAATTCTAAAACTATCACTTGAAGCTCATCGTTTGGGCCGAATCACTAATGCCTGGTTTAAAGTGAAGCTCACTGAGAGGCACCCAGCTGACTTTTTGATTCCAAGATTATTGATTGGTGGGTTGATTTTTTTTTTTTTTCCATTACACTTTCACGTTAAAACAGAACATGGAGCGTCAGGGAATAAAAAGTCAAATATACAGGAGCTTTTAAGAAAAACTGTTGCTTCTGAACCTTTTTTTCTACCACTTTTGCCCCAGCCTTGTTTGGTTTGTTATTGCTGCTTTTCTCTTTTCTTTCTGTATCTATGCCTTTTTCCACAGTAGTCCTTGGCTCTGCACGGAATAAATGATATCCTCAAATCTAATTGGATGTGCTTTCGCCTTTGCATGTAAGTACGATAGTAAGAAACTTTTGAGATCTTTTTGACTTTTAAAAGAAATGGGACAGATGATATTTTTTTCTTTTTTGGAGGGGATTCTAGGGAGGCTATGGTTTATCCTTTGTGTGTGTATATATATACACACATACGTATATATAAAGATATAAATGGCCACATTTATATCTTTTTTTCCCCAGAAAATCAGAAAACTTAGCAGTATGGAAGTCAGAAATTGCTAACCCTAGCCCGTGTTCCATACAGCGCCGGGGGCATGTCCTTTTGGACATGGATGTCCTTTTGGATGGCATCGGACTAGAATGAAGCCTCCCTCTCGCTGCAGAGAATTGACAGGGAAAAGGTTTTTTTTGTGGTGCTGGAGATCAAACCCAGGGCCTCACACACACGCAGGCACACAACATGTGCATAAGCACACACACACATGCTCGACGACTGAGCCCTATCCCGACCCGAGTGAAGGGTTGATGCCAGCCTATCTCTGACTGCTTCCAGTTTGGATGATTCTGGTTTGGGGGTCTCTCCCTTCCGCTCCCGACTGACAGGGGTCTCCCTTTATCCTCGCCCCCACCAGCTCCAGCAGGCCTCTCCCCACATCTGTTATTCACCCCTAGGGACCACCTTTTGTTCCTTGAAGACAGTGGGTAGCCGTAACAGCTGTCAGAGGGGGAATGATGTGACACAAAAGCGTTCATGAGAACCACAGGCAGTGCAGACTGTTTTCCCATACTGGCGCTTGAAAATGTGTCCGTCTTAAGGAGGAAAGGCATCTTAGCCAGGGGAGCAGCTGGTACAGCTGTGGGAGTGGGTCACTGGTTGTCTTCGTTTGGGGTGTGTAATCTCACCAGCAGTAACGCTCTTCTATCTTGTTCACCTCCAATGAATAGACTGGTCTCACTTTCTCCGTGGCATGCTCATGAGTGTTTCCCATTCACACCGCGGTCAGATTTTCACTGTTACCAGCCCATGCCATTCTCTGTGTAGTTCCACCAAAGCTGTCCATTCAGACCTCTTTGCTTTGTCGTTTTTCAAGTGTCTGAAATTGTCAAGTCTCAGCTTCCAGGATTCCTGGTTCCATTAACGGGACACATGTGACAACTCTTTTAGTGGGAATTATAGCATACAGACTCTAGATTGTATGTAGGTATGAAGGACCTCTTTAAAAAAAATAAATTGAAAATTAAGCTGTGAACAGCATTAGAAGTTTGTCTATTTCTTAATTTTAAAATATGCTGATATGCCTTAAACTATAGTTATAGATTCATTGTCATTTTTTGCTGTTTAAAAAATAACCAGTGTGTTTCTAAAACTGTTGTGTAATCTACTTTTGGTGTTGATGCAGAATTGTCATATATGTAAGCTGCATGTTAGACACTTGTCTTTTACAAGCTGAAATAATTGTATCGATGTGAAGTGTAACATGTTACCAAGTATGAAAGTAATCACTTAACACACGTGCTGGACCTGTGGTGTCTGTAAGGTAGGCGTGCTGGGCAGATATCTATGCATATATATATCACTAGTGCCAAGACCTAACGTGGGGGAAATATATTTTTACCCAAACACTGCGTGCCCTTTTGTGAGTTCTTTGCAGTCACAGCTTGGTTGCCTACGTACACTGCTTGTGGTACGGGATCGAACAGGGGTGAACGTCTCAGGGCTCCCGGTGGTGCCTGCTGGGTTTCCAGTGCCGCTATCTGGGCAGCACCAACTTCTCCAAGATACTTGCCACATGGTTCCCTGGACTTTGCACCTAGCAACTCCGCCACTGTTTCCTCCCCGGCCCCTTTTGCCTGGTTTGTGCCCCCGCCCCCCTGCCCGCACCCCTAGATCCTGCTGCAGCTTTCTCTTCTTCCTGGCGCCTGGTGCCAGCACCCTGGCCGCTGCTCACCCAAGCTTCACACCTGGAAATCGGCCTTTAACTACCACGCTGCTGCTCTTTGCTCTAGGGGAGTCCCCGGCCCCCCCACCTTTTTTTTTTTTAAAGACTTTTAAGAATCAAATTTAAAATCTGAACCTTTCTTTTTTCTCTTCTGTAGCTTCTTCTTTATGTAACCATCCCGTTGACAAGCTCTACTCTCTCCTAATGGACATAGAGCATTAGAAGAGCAGGAACTGTCTGTTCACACGTGTTGGGGAAGAGTTACCTCATTTCCACCATCGCCTCCTATTCTCTTGAGTCGGGGTCAAAGATCGCACTGCTGTTTGTACCTGTCCATGTCTGTTTGCAAACCACTGCCCATAGTGACGTCTAAGGGGACTTGTCACTGCCCCCCCGCAGTAGCCCTTCACACTACAACTTAAGTGGAAATGAACCCGAGGACTTGGGCCAGCCCCCCGCCAAGGTGCCCACGGATTGGGACCCTCTGGTTTCGCGGTCAGTGCTCTTGAAGCTGTTGGCCCGGGAACGCACGGACTGAAGATAGCACAGCCCTAATCTCAGGTGGTCCCCTTAAGCCGGTCACATGCTAACTCCAGACCTCTCCGCCCGGGCAGCGGGAGTCTCAACACGCCCTGGGGACTGTCAGCCACCAATCACGTTTCTCCTTGTGTTTTATGGGTTGAGTTGGCGTTTGACTGGGTTTTTTTCCTTTTTTCTTTTTATAAAAAAAAAAACATTTGATATTGCATGAACAGAGATGGCTGCATCTTTTTTATTTGGAGTGTTCTATTGATACCATGTTTTTATTTTTCAGCTGACCATCTGCCTCTTGAGAGAGAGAGAAGTGGGCATCCTTCCTTAAAATTCAGGAACCGTTATCGTTTCACTTGATTCTTTTTCTGTTATCTGCATCCCTTATATACAATTTGTTTTGGAGTTTGGGATTGTTTGAGGGTGGGGCTGGGGGTGGGGATTTTTTTTTTTTTTTCAGTTAGCCAGTTCCACTTTATGTACTGGATAAACTTAGTCTTGGTATCAAGATGATGTGAGTTTTAAACTCAAGGGAAAATTAAGTGAAGTTTCAGTCACAAAACTCTGTTTAAGATGTTCTTATCTCAAAGACAAAATATCCCATTGATGTCACAGGGATCTCATGTCTAAAATGTGCCGGTGTTAGGTAACTTTCCTCCCGCTGGGGCTCTGTTTATATTTAAAATGTCTCCAAAAGAACTTTTCGGCCCATCCTGCCTTTTTATTTTTTGTGAGAATTTTTTTTTTTTTTTTGCCCTGTGTCCTGAGTTCCTGGGTCGTGGACCATGAGATGTGAAACAAATCCCAAATAAGCACATATTCTTTCCCTGACCAGTTTCTGGGCTACATTGTTCTGCTCCCAGAGGCTGCTTCCACTCCACACACACTCTTCTTACAGGCCAGGATATGACTCGGGACAGAGCAACTGCCTGACAGGTGAGGCTCAAAATTCAACCCCCACACAGCATTCCCAACTCACGGCGGTCCCCACGCTGCACTCGGTGGGACTTCCTTGACAAACAAGACTCCTGTACGTATACACATGTACGCACACACACAACTTACCTGCCAAATGAATCTAATTTCTAAGACCTGCTTATGTAGAACTAGATTTGACTAGACTTGGGGATGTTACTTTTTCAGTAGTCAACTCTTAAAGCCAGTTCATAACACGGGCCAATGTCTCACTTCTCTTCAGAGCATGAATATGCATCCTACCTTAATTTCACTACTTGTCTCTAGTCTCCTCATTCCTGTCATCTTCCCTGTGCAACCTACCGAGGGCATGAATTCTACTCGGGGAAGAGCTCAATGTGTCCCCCCGCTTAATGACAGTAATACACACCCTTGCTGAAAGATGAAAGTCTAAGGCAATCAGCCCTTTCAAATCACCGATTGCTGGGAAGGGATTATTGAAAGCAATTGAGTGAGCTTGCTGGCAGGTTTTTTTCCTCAGCATTAGTAACAGGCAGATTTTTCTGCGCCTTTAGGTGATGGCGATGAGTGAAGCACCCCTGGCTCCCCGCCCCTAATGCTCTGGCAGTGGGACTTAGTTGTGTGAGTTAAACATATTTGTGTGTAATCACTGTAATAACTAAGTACCGTAACAGGATGGTATGCTTAAACTCCTTGACAATTTAAAGTATTTCAGCATCAACTTGTCATTCATTTTAAAAGCAAATTCTTCGTCATGTTGTAAAGATGATTTTTAAGAGTTTTAAGCATAGACATGAGTAACGTGCCATTGCTATCCCCTTGATGGCCAGTAGGTGGCATGCGACAAGCAACCCTTCCAGGGTAAGGCAGGCCCTGTCACAGTGGGCTTAGCTTCCATCCTGAGACTAGGAGAGCAGGCTGAGCGGCGGTCATGCTGGCACTCAAACCCAGGTCGCCGCGTGTAAGGAAACGCCCTCCCCGCTCTCCTCTCTGGCCGGCCCTCGTTGTGGAAGCTTCCAGTGTGATCGCACACAGGATGGTGGCTGAGACAGGACACAGAAGCTCTCGTGACAAGCTAGCCCCGGTTCCTTTACTGGAATATTCTCTGCTTCCCCATCCCTTCCTTCTTTGCAAACAGTATTTGTAGAGCTTAGTATACTGCGCTGCATCAATCGTTAGCTGCTGGGGGTACAGCCGGCACTAGAAACCACACTAGTGATTAGTGTGTCTCTCCATACGCCTTGGAAGTACAGCAAAATTCTGCAGTAAAAAATAAAAGGCCCTTAATACGTAACTACTCAAATTTGTACTTTGAAAAGAAAAAGCCCCCTCCCAACTCTTTGCTGTAGCAATACAGTAGCTTCCTCTCTAACAAAATTGGCTGTTTCTGAAAAATCAGGCAAGGATCTAGGAAAAGCATTCAAAATACTCTGCTGCTGTAAACAAGGTAACACAATGAGGTCAACAATTCTGGCGTTTTGCCCGTTAGGAAGGTTGTGCATAATTGGCTATTTTGAAAATCTAAACTTCATTTCTAGCTTGCTTTCCAGAACTAGACCAAAAACTCAGGTTTTTAATTTACAGGTTTTCTTTTTAAACTCTAAGACATCGCCAGCTGAAAACATCTCCTCCTGGATGAAGACGTACAAACTCCAGGCTGGAGATAAGCTCCCTAGCATGTTGGCCAAGCACTGGAGGGCCTTAGGGACACAGGTACAAGGACATGGTTCTTTGGGAAATAAGGCTGGAGCGCACTTATTTCAGAACTCCAGAATAAGTAAGTTAGGAAGCCTGAAAATCCACGTATATAAGTAAGACACACAAGCAGTTGGTTCCAGCAGGAGTAAAACCCTGGGGGGTGGGGGGGAGCCCTCAATGTGAATTCTTTAACAGGAGGGTTTTAAGATAACTTCCCGGCAACCTTGTGGATATTACCATCTTCTAATCTGATAATCAAGAGATAGAGCATATACTTTCACTTTTCCTGAAGGATTAGAGTAACATATACCGTCAAGTTTTATGCCTGTGCCTATAAAGACCTCATGGCGTAATCATCGTTTTAACCACCAGGTGGCACCATAGCCCCTAAGATCAGGTATAAACAAAATCTTGTCCTCTTAAATTGTAATTACTGGGCTACAAATGAAAGAATCTGACCTTAAATTTTTCATCACTTGACGTCAACATAATAATTTCTTAGCTATTTAGAAGGGACTGCCTTCGCCCCTCTTGGTGTTTCTAATGTTTCTATTAGATTTTCTGTAGGTACAAAACCAATCCTACAAAAGAAAACATTAACCTACAACACATACTGTTGCTCATCTAAATCTAAATAAAACATGTGCAGAAAGAACACATTTTCTAGATATGCCAGTATCCATGGCCGGAGAGATAGTAGGGTGTTTGCCTTGCATGTGGCCGACCCCGGTTCTGTATCCCCAGCATCCCATATGGGCTTCTGAGCACTGCCAGGAATGATTCCTGAGCACAGGATCAGGAGTAACCCCTGAGTATTGCAAGAAAAAAAAAAAAGTAGCCATAAAGATGAGAATTTGCTACATGGCAGGTTGAGTCCACTGGTGACGAAATTAAGTTCTTAGGCTAAATCCCCTTCAGAATGTTTTGTGAAGCACAGTCTCAGCACCTTGATCATCTTCCTTAGCTGAAAATGGCTAACAAACTGCACCTCTTCGGAGGCAGAAAACACTCAGACAGCCAGAGGTGATGGACAACTTTTTATTGCTACCAGAGGCTTTTTCAGCGGTACATGGTTTGAACTGTAATACCTTCTTCAGACTGCACGGGAGGAGGTCAGGATCCAAGTCATTAAGAGAAATACAGGTAGGCCAAGGAGTCACGGGGAATAACTTTCATGGAGAAAATCCTAATAGCTTAACATAAAGGACACCGAGTTCAGTTATTATGTTACGGAGCCAAATCAGAGCTGTCCCAACATCCAGACAGTCTCTCCTGCTGATTTTATGACTGAAACAAGATACAAACAAAACCTATTTTAATTATTACATGTTTCTTTGGTGAGCACCTGGATATATTAACTTTATCGAATTATTTTATACAAATGTCAAAATGCTTTCAACAAATGAGTGTCCTAATTACATGCCACTTTTAAGATTCACTTTTAAAATAAACAAAAATGAAAAAACTGTCGCTTCCAAACTCTAGAAACTTATGAGACGACAACAAAAATCAATGTGGTCGTGAGTCCTTTTTTCTGTTACCACCTCTGATTCATAGGGGACAATTTCAAAATACCCTTATTCAGGAAATTTGAATTCAAATCATGAATCAAATATGACTGTCACACTGAAATCATTGTTCACAAAATTGCTAAAAAATAATTTTGGGGTTTCCTAATCAGTGGAAGCCAGACTATAGGTCAACATGCATTAAAATTCATTAAAATTTTAATAAAGCAAGCAAGAGGGAAATTAAATCGGGACAGGGATTGCTAGCTATGCATTTTTGAAATTCAAAAAGAACATTTAATGTGGATTTTTGACACAGGGGCAATCTATATTACATTTTAGAGAAATGGGAGGAAATGACAAATACAATAATTTTTTTTTAATCTTGAAATTTCTGGGGGTCTTCTGAATTTCACACCATAAGTGCTTAAATAATGTTAAATTAGATTCGCCACAGAGGAAATTTTTTTTTTTTCTGGCTAGCTCTAAACCAGCCTTTCGTGAATTTAAATGTGTAGATAGCCTTCCCTGATCTTCCATACTCCCATTCCCAGAATAGTCTACCTTGGTTTGCACTTGAAGGTAACGTCGGAAACTACATGACAGAAACAGGCTGCAAGGGCGGGCAGGGGGAGGGGTGCCCCTCCTGCCTCGAGAGATCAGCGCCACACACACAGCCCGCGCTGTCGGCGGCGCTGTCTTCATTGTAGAGCCGCTTGATCCCGTCGTAGAAGTCATCCACCTCCATGGCCTCCACCTTGCGTTTGGCAGAGGTGTGCTTGCACCCGCCACTGGCCGCCGGGCGGCGGTGGTAGAAGGCTGCGGCACCTCTGGCTGGCACTTCTGGTTTGCTGCTGTCCTTGGAGAAGTCTGGGCCTGGGGCAGAGGAGGGCTGAAACCTGAACACTCCTCGGTCACAGGTCGCCAGGGTGTGCTTGAGGGGCCGGTAGACATAAACGGAATTGAGAGGCAGGGAAGACTGCAGCGTGGAGAGGTGGTGGGCCACCAGCTCCCGGCAATGGATCAGCTGGGAGCTGTCCATCTGGCAGAGAGAGAACAAGTCAGCGCCCAACCCGCTCGGGCTGCTCCCTTCCGCCAGGCCCCTCTGCCCGCCCCCCGCCCCCCTCCTCCGGAGCCCCAGCTCGCCCGCTTTCCGTCCCTAGTCTTCCACTGTCAGACTTCCCCCGGTCTCCCCATCGAGCCCTTAGCTACTGCTAATGTCATGTCCAAGCATCTTTTTCTGCTGTAAACCTCTCTGGAACTTGGATTCTATATTTCAATTAATGTTTGTTTTATTTTGGCACTGGGTCTATCCCTGGCAGTGCTCGGAGATCACTCCCAGTGGTGCCAGGGATAGAACCCAAGTCGGCCACACGCCAGGGCAAGTGCCTTACTCTTGCTCTTTCTCTGCAAACTGAGATTCGGTCTTGCTAGAGGAGTCGTGCCCAGCGGTGCCCAGGGTTCAGGTCTACCCAGCAATCATTCCTGGCGGTGCCGGGAGACCAGGCAATGCTGCGGACCAAACCCGAGCTGGAGCCTTGCCTGCAACGATCTCTATAATCTACTGAATCCTTCAAGCCACCGACTGTAGGATCCCACTGTATCCTACTCATTCCTACCTTCTCTAGCACAACGTGGAACCTTCAAATCCAACCTGTAGTCACACTTACCTCTGCCATACTGTGCCTACGCTAAATCTTCCTCAAGGAACCAACTGGTTTCTCCTCTTCACTATTTGTCCAGTGGTGTCCCACTACCTACCAAAACCAGGGCCAACCTCCTTGGTCTGGTCTGGTCTCAACAGGGCTCTAACGCCCCCTTCCCGCACGCCTTGAGTGGACAACCCCGGGACAGTAACGCTAGACCCCAGACAGAGGGGTCCCCTGGGAGGAGGACAATGGAGCAGGAGAGGGTTAGCTGAGAATGGTGACTAAATTGTAGCACCAGAGCTTAGAAAACCAAGAGAAATTGCCTTTCAAACCAGGGAACACCGGCTGTCCCAACTCCGAAGGGAACAGAAGCAAAGCTGGTGACAAGGGCCCTCCGCCAAGACCCCTGTTTTCTCCACAAGGTATCCTGTCACAATGTCGGCAGTCTGACAGGAGGTTTTTCTAAGCGAGACCAGAACACTAGGAGGACTCCCCGACACTGCCATGGCCTCGTCACAGGCCTGTTTACGAGGATACTCAATCCGCCATTTCTTTTTTCCCCTCTGGTTTCTGGGCCACTTCCCGTGGCGCTCAGGGGTCACGTGGGGTGCCAGCGATCAACCCCAGGTTGGCCACGTGCAAGGCAAATGCACTGGCCCCAGAATCTGAAGTGAGTCCAGCAGCGGGACAATCGAGTCCTGGGGAATCCGAGCTCTGGGCCGCCGAGCTGGCTGACCGGCCACGCTGCTTCCCAAGGACTCTCAGGGCCAAAGTGAGCGTGCGAGGGGGGGGAGGAGGGGGTGCCCGCAGACCCGGGTTTGAGCCCTGAGTGCGGAGACAGGAGTAAGCCCTGAGCACTGCCACATGTGGCCCCAATACAAAACCAAGTGGCTTGCCACGACAAGGTTAGAAATGACTGTTTCATGACCGTCTGGCACGGTTAACCCCACGGACCCCAGTGAGAGAGAAACGAACGCTCAATGTGAGGGGCACCCACCTGTGCTTTCTGAAGCAGGTCAATCGTGAGCGAGAGCCAGTCAGGAATGAGTTTCTCCATCTCCAGGCTGACCACCGCCAGAGCCAGCATGGAGCCCTTGAACTGCAGGAACTGGCTGCAGGCCACACACTGCAGGAGCTGCTTGGTCAGGACCGTCAGGTGCTGAGATGGGCTCAGTTTGGGCAAGTTAAAAAGCAGCTGAGGCCTAGTGGACACTGCAATGGCATGGAACTGAAGGGGGAAAGCACACACGGACATCACTGTAGGTACCTAAATATTTACATCTCTTATAAACTCATTACTCGCTTTCTGAGTTTGCAATTTTGGCTTCAGGGATTTGACATATTTCCTGAGTTTTTTTCCCCCTAACTTAGTTCAATAATTAGTCATTTCCCCCAAATCAGACAAAAACAAATGAGTGGGAAATGCACTTTTCAAGTACCTGAGATAGAAGTAATCAAATAAGAAATTAGAAGATATTAGGTATATTTACAATGTGAAGAAAATCCAATGGTGTGGCTGTGTGAAGATCCCAGTTCAACTTATCCAGAATGATTCTCTCCATCCTCAGAATTTCAGATGAAGAGCACCCACAGAAACTGTCTCTTGCCAACACCTTCAGTACTGGAATCCTCTATTCAAAACAAAAGGCAATGGGCAGAAGAAGAGGAAAATGAACATTTTCAACTTTTGATTTGGCAAACTGAATTATGTTAACAATATGAAAATTTTCACGAGGCATAACTAATCTTTAAAGAAAAATATTTACCTCATCTTCCTCAATGGTCTTGGCAGCTAGGAAAAAACAGCTGATTGCAATACAACTCAAGTATTTTGGGTGAGCCTAAAATTTTGAAGAGGAAAAACAACTTTATTGATTATTAAAATTTTTTTAAGTTTTTTTTTAGATATTGAAGTGAGATAATCATGCACACAATTTTCACTGTATCACTGTCATCCCGTTACTCATCAATTTGCTCGAGCGGGCACCAGTAAGTTACTGTTTTTGGCATATTGAATATGCCACGGGTAGCTTGCCAGGCTCTGCCGTGCGGGCGAGATAATCTCGGTAGCTTGCCGGGCTCTCCGAGAGGGACGTAAGAATAGAACCCAGGTTAGCCTCGTGCAAGGCTACCGCTGTGCTATCACTCCAGCCCCTCACAATTTTACAAGATTCAATTTGGTACCCACAACAGCTTTTCAAGATTAGGATTTTTTAAATAATTTTAACTTTAGCCATGTAATATTCTATGTAAGATTAGTCCATTATTGAAAAGTCAACCAAAGCCCTTTAGCCCAAGTTATTTCTAGCCAACTGAAGAGATCATGATTTTGGAAGTTAATTATTTAACAAAATTCCTCAAATTAATAAAAGCACTGTTGTCCCACTGCTCATCGATTTGCTCGAGTGGGCACCAGTAATGTTTCCACTGTGAGACTTCTTACTGTTTTTGGCACATCGAATACGTCACAGGGAGCTTGCCAGGCTCTCCGAGAGGGATGGAGAAATCGAACCCGGGTTGAACGCGCGGAAGGCAAACACCCTATGCACTGTGCTATCGCTCCAGCCCAATTAAAAGTTACATATAATATACATAGATATACATACATATTTTCTAGTCATAGGCTAAGAATAAAAAGTGACCAAATACAAAATTGACTGGCAAGAGAAAAGATCTTTTCGGGACTTGCTACCCACATAAAGAATTAATTTGTCCGTTTTCCTAACTAGTACAATTTGTTTTGCCCATTCAATACCAATCCTAACAATTTAGCTCTAAGTATACTGAATGGCATCAAAGCAAGTCATAAAACAAAGAAAACTGTAAACTCTGCTCCAACATTTATCTTAAATATTATAATCCCGTGAAGTTATGGAAGTTTCTGGTACCAAAGAGTATGGCATGAAAGATTAACATATTACAAATACATCAGTGACCTCTAGTGTAGGAAGGCATACTTGTCTGGAAATCTTTACGATCCTCAATACTACCAGTATTTTAAAATAAACATGAATATGAATCAGAAGCTGTATCTTAGTTTTCCTCAAATACTTACCTTTACAGTAGCTAAAAACCTGTCCAAAAGGCTGCTGGCCAGAGCAAATGTTTCAGGGTACAGGTTGAATTGGTACTTTAGTTTGGCCAACCACTGAATTACTTCATCTCTCTGGGATGGAGAAACATTCTGTAAGGGAACAATTAAAAAATGAAAATAAACGATTAAGTTTCATGTTATCAAGATTATGTTTAGAATTTTACGGAAGGCTAGTAGTAAACGCTACAAAAGTCAATGTTGAAAATGGTTTTTCAAAATCTATCAAAGAAAATAAAGATAAACTTTTGTATTGATTACAGCATTTAATACAAATATCCAACATTCTCTCCCATATTGTCCTTCTGACTTAACATGATACCCCCAGTTCCACCCCAGTACTGTGGTAGACCACGGTTTTCAGCCTTTCTACTCTGCAGACTGATGGCTGAAAACCACTGAGTTAATCTAAGTACTGAGTATAACCTTTTTTTTTGCTTTTTTGGGTCACACCCGGCGATGCACAGGGGTGTTACTCCTGGCTTTGCACTGAGGAATTACTCCTGGCGGTGTTCGGGGAACCATATGGGATGCTGGGAATCGAACCCGGGTCGGCCACGTGCAAGGCAAACGCCATACCCGCTGTGCTATGCTATTGCTCCAGCCCCTGAGTATAACCCTTTTTTTCAACACCAGGGATGAAATATCAGGTCTCATACATGAAGGCATGTTATATCAACACAAGCGTTTTTTTAAAAAAATGAAAATCTGTTTCCCAGAAGGAAAGAGACTCATAGCTATTAATATAAAGTTATATATTACAATACTGTAGCCTCTCAAACAGGTGTTTCAGTTGGAATTCCGTTCCTCCTCCAAGTTTTCCTCTCACCACGTAACGCTCATTATAATCCTTGCCACTCTATCTGCTACTTACCTGCTCTTTTGTAATTCCAACATCTTTTTATCATTTGCCAGCTTTGACACAAGTGAAGTGTGGTTGGCCAAATCGACTAATCATACACATAACTTTATATCTAGCTGCAAACTCAATTCTAATTGAACTTGAGCAGGTTCATGCTATACATCACCTTGTGGTCAATTCCTTTTGTCAAAGATGGACCAACATACTACACAAGAAACAGTGGCAAGAAAATGAGATAAAGATGGCTTACAATCTCTCTCTATTAAAACATCACCATCAATCTGATGTTAAAGACTATGAGTAATAATCCAAAAACATCTGAAAACCAAGAGAAATAATTCGGTTCGAATTAATAAAACTTTAAGTGTCTTTAATACGATAATTCCTAGGAAAACAAAAGATAGTGAAAAGTTCTCTGTTCAACTTCAAAAAGTAAAGTCTCAAAGGCAGAAAAATAAGAAAGTCAAGTAAGCTACGGTGAGCATTAAAGGAGTGCTTTTCAAGGGATCAGACCATCCTTGGCGGTAACAGACCCTAAGATGCACGTGGTCAATAAACCGTGGGGGAGGGGGCACCTGGATAAAGTTGGGGGCTCCTGGCGTCCTGGTGTAGCAGCACTGCAAATATAATGTCCCCAATGACAAGACTGTTACGTACTGTTTTACATATACATGAAACAGCATGAGGCGCTGCTTTAAGAAGAGGCCGGGGCGATGGCTCAAAGAACCATCTCCAGCACCACGTCAGGAGTAGCCCCCGGTGACAGGATGCGGCTCAGAAGCCAGCAAAGCATCTACTCAAAAGACGAAGGGGGCGGCCAAGGCTCTGCAGTGAGGCCCTGAGTCAAGCAGCTGTGGCCTGGTTACCGGTTCTACAACATTCCGTACTTCCCACAGTCCCGAGGGGCTATTTTCGGATCTAGTTCAGCCCTAGGGAGGGCCCTGTGGCCCCATCCCGATGGTCGGGGAACCAGATGGAGGCAGTCAGGACTCTAGATGAGGAGTTAACCATTCAAGAAGAATTTAAATACCCGTAAAGACGGAACTTTTATCTAAAACACAAAAACAAATAATACTAACTCATCCAAACAAATCAACGGCTAGAAATAAGTCTCACAGCAAAGACGGTTTAACCTGATGAAGCTGACGAGGCGCTACGGCAGCACAGCTGACCGGCCTGGAGTGTCAGAGGATGGACGGCAGGTGGCCCTTGGCATGCAAGAGACTCGCCGGGGCCCAGCTCATGGCACCTCATGTGGCCCACCAAACCCTGCACCAAACCCCCACTTTTCTGTGCCCAATCAAATCCTGAAGGAAAGAAAAGCAGGAAGAGGAGGAGGAGGAAAAAGGGCTGGCCAGGGGGCCGGAGACAGTGCAGTGGCAGGGCGACCCGGCCTCAACCCACGGCGCCCCACACGGTTCCCCGAGCCCACCAGGACTAATTCTTGAGCAGAGGCAGGAGGAAGCCCCCAGCACCACAAAAAAAGGGCTGGCCAGCCTCCCTTCTGCACTTGCTGGCTTCAGAGCAGGACCTGTTTTCTCTTTCCAGGCCTGCTCAAAGAGGGTTATGGGGAACGGAACAGCTTAACACGCACTACTTGGAACCGACTGATTCGACAGCGAAAAGCAGAGTCTGTGCTACCTGCTTCCCGTCATTAGAGCAGAACCTTAGCGGCTTCAATCTCGGAAGGCTTCTCGTCCTACCCCGGGCACGCGCACCTCTCCACGCTCACTCACCTCCCACCCTACCCTCCAACCGCACACTAGTGGAGCAGACTCACACCCACAGTCCTTCCTGGCTCCTGCCGACGGACACCTCCCTCTCCCACTGTAAGCGGTCACTTGGCACTTTCTCTGAGGCCTCAAACTGAGCTCAGAACCTCCCGGTGTTGCCAGCCGCGTCCTGTCACACCTATTAAATTCTCTCTTAAAAAAAAAATGTTTTTATTAAAAAAGTTTAGAGGCTGGAGCCATAGTACAGCAGATAGGGTGTTTGCCTTGTACACAGCCGACCCGGGTTGGATTCCCAGCATCCCATAATGGTCCCCAGAGCACTGCCAGGAGAAATTACTGAGCGCAGAGCCAGGAGGAACCCCTGTGCATCACCTGGTGTGACCCAAAAAGCAAAAACAAAACAAAACAAAAGTTTAAATGTTATAGCCCTTGGCTATAATAGAGTAGGTAACAGCAAATATACATTCCAGCTGAGAGAAAAAAAGCTATTATTAATACAAAAACCTGTTTTAAAGGCTTCAGAACTGCTAGGAAAACCAGGTCTCCAGGAGCAGATTCTGGAGAGTAAGTAATAAAAAGTAGTTAATATTCAGCAGCAGCTTTTTCTCCAGGGCATTAACCGATTCCATGTGAATTCCAACAGGCTGAGCGAGAATGGGCCAGAAATCAACAGTTTTAGGGAGTCTTAGAAAAAGGCAGACAAGGCTTTCAAGATTCCTATTATAAGTTATTTCTCCAAAACTGCCACAATTTAATATTTTTTAAAAAAACTGACAAGCATAGTTGGAAATACATATGGAAAAGTAAAGAGCTAAGAATAGTCAAGACAATCTTGGGATGATTTGCCATCACTTACACTACACATAAGGTAGTACAGTATTAACTCAGGCAAACAAACCAGGAGAAAAGAGGCAAAAAATACACCCACAATATAGCTATACATATAATCTAGTGGTTATCACTAGATTCAAAACAAAAGTACACTGTAAGGCAGTGAAGAGAAAATGTGTTAACAAATGGAACTGACTTTTGGGGAGTGGGGGGGGGGGAGGCATGTGTAGCAACACTGGCTGTGCGCAGGGCTCACTGCTCATGTCTTGAGGGACCACATGTAGTGACCAACAGAACACGGGTTGGCCAGATGCAAGCAAAAACCCTTAATCCTTGTACTATCTCTCTGGCCTTCTGATTACGTTTACAAAAAAAGATTCCTGATTCCTACTCTTCATACCACGACAAACTCTTACTGGAATATATATCTGAATATGAAAAACAATCAAGTTTCCAAAAGAAAATTCCATTACCTTAAATTAGGTGTATTTTTCTTTTAAAGGACAGCAATTTTAAAAACAATTATCAGAAATCATAAAATACAAATAAGAAAACAAGGGGTACACTTCTAGAGACTCAAGGTGTACTTGGAGCCTCAATTCCAATGGCAGTGTGAACAAAAGTAAATATGCACAGACAAATAACTAAAAAGCTTTACACAGCAAAAGAAATTAGCACAAAAACAAAAAGGCAACCAACAAATTGGAAAAAGATTTGTGTCATACATATAATGGGTTGATATTCAACGCAAAGAACTCATTTAGTGGGGCACAGAATCTTTGTACATCAGTGCCATTAACACTACTATGTTACCTAAACTCTAATTTTAAAAAATTTTGACCTCACAACTCAACAAAAACCCAATTAAAAATAGGCAAGACTCAAATACTAAAGATGGCAGATGGCCTGGGAGCACATTAAAAAAAATGTTCCCTACCACTTATTCTTAGGGAAATATGAATCAAGACCAGAATTATAAAGCATCTGACCACTTGCAAACAAGTGTTGGCAATGATACGGAGAAAAAAATGTACTGTTGTCCATTGTTGGTGGGTATGTAAATTGGTACATCCCCTTTGGAAACGTTCTAGTTCTCTTAACTCGGAACATGTGATCAAGCAATCCTACTCCTAGGCATTTATCCAAATTACATGAAAGCATGAATTCAAAAATGTCTGCACCCCTATGTTCACAGAAACATTCGTAATATCTAAAACACAAAATCTAAATGCTCATTCGTAGATGTTTGAATCAAGAAGCAGTTGAGTGCTTATATCCTGGAATTCTATGGTACTCTAAATCAGTAAGATTTTTCTTAAAAATACTAATTTGTGAAAATGCTATCTGATTTCATTACAGCATTATTCACAATGAACAAGATATAAAAGCAACCTCCATTATTCTTTAACCCAGGACTAACTAAAGTTGTGGCATACATACTATTTAAAAACTATTTTTAAAAAGGCAGAATTTGCCATTTGTTAAAAATTGGATCGGAGAAGGTAATTATGCTAACCAAAATAAACCCGACAACAAAAGATGTACCAAATCATCTCACTAATATGTGATATACTTTAAAAAAACACACACACAAGTGAAGAGAATGTAACAGAACAACTTACAGCTATCTCAAATGTAGCAAATATGAAATATTTACTGGCTAAATTCCTAAGCTTTCTAAAATTCTAAGAGAGAGAAGGGAGAGAGAGGAGGGAGGGGGAAGGAGAGGGAGAGGGAGAGGGAGGGAGAGAGAGAGAGAGAGAGAGAGAGAGAGTGAGTATAGAAAACTGACTCAAATTCGAGTGAAAACTTCCACGTTAGTAGCTGGACTTAAGGAAACTGGAACTCGGGGTGCAGTGCTGCAGCAGGTGGACCTGTACCCACAGGGCGAGGGCATCAGCAGTCTGATGGTGCCTTCAGGCTTCCTGCTTCACCCAAAATTGCCGCTGTGCCTCTGGTCCAAACCCAACAACTCAAATTTCTTGAGAAATCAAACAGCCAAAAGTTAGGTATGTGGGAGCCACACCCACAAACCACCTCCGGCTCAGCGCTATAAGCCTTGCTTCTCAGACCCACAAATAAATCTCGAAAGAGATCAAAAGCAGCAGTTAATCTCAGACCCACGAAAGGCTGAACAAACCAGGGTAAACTGGAGCAGGGCCGGTCAGCCTGGGGCTCCCTCAGGCAGAGCCCCAGGCAGCCACTTGTTCTCAGAATCCATAATTGCAGCCCGACTCCACCATCTCTGGATGGACCTCACAGAGATATTAACCTGCTGAAAATTCGAATATGCAGGTTTTGTGACTGAAATCTCCAGGCCTTCTCCTGGTTGGGATGGGCTACCTCCCCCTACCTCCCTGTACTTCCAGAAGCTTTGGTAGTCACGTCTACACCCCAAAGCTGCCACCCAGTTAACAAAAACTACTGAACGCCCCAAACAAACACCATGACCTCTTAGTACCTGTACTGCAAACCATAATGCACAAAACAAGAGAAAGAAGAAAGGCCGGGAGGGGGTGCTGGAGGATGGTGGGAGAGAAACAGGGACACTGGTGGTGGGAAATTACAATGGTGGAGGGATGGGCATTGGAGCTGTATGACTGAAACCCAATCAGGAATAGCTTGGTCAATCTCACGGACATTGAATAAAAATTAAAATAAAATGAAAACTGGAACTGCCACATCAAGGATAGCATGAGAACTGCGTGATAGCACTCATGAATACTAGCCTAAAAGGTCTGTAAGTTAACGTATTTTCAATTCACTAAATGATACAACAGTGCATAAAAACAAAACATAAATTTTCAGCTTACGGGAAAGTGACTGAATTATTTTGGGCTTCATACCGATTTAAAAATATGAGCAATATTTTTAATACCAACACAAAAAGAATTTAAATATTTCTATTTATTCACAGACCGCTATCAGAATTTCTTGGCCACGATTCTTTATCAAGCCTGATGCCATGAGTACGAGGGATAAAAAGATGTGCAGGGCCCGTGCGACAGCACAATCAACAAGGCGTTGCCTTGCGCTAGGCCAATCCACACTTGATCTCCAGCATCCCATATGGTCCCTCGAGCACCACCACTAACTCCAAGACCAATTCCTGAGTGCAGAGCCAGGTGTCACCCGTGAGCATCACCATGCCACGCCCGGGAGACAACACTTTACACAGTGAACTTTGGGAGTGGATAAACTTTATTTTGAGAAACTCTAGGATATGGCAGAAGTGTGACCATTTCTGAAAGAAAAGGAATGTATGGAGGCTGGAACAACAGCCCAGCAGGTAGGGCGTCTGCCCTGCCCATGGTCGGCCCAAGGTTCAACCCTGAGCACTGCCAGGTGCAGCCCCCCCAGCCCGCAAACAAAAATATTTTTAAAAATTTGAAAAGAAGGAATATTGGGAGACAGCACCAGAGTCAGGTTTTGCATGCTGGGAACCTGGCTCAAGCCTCACGGCGGTGTAATGTCCCGAGCTCTCCCTGGGGGTCTCCAAGAGCTGCGCGGTGTGGCGCTTGTGGTCTGGCAATCCAAGGCCTACGGAGCACCGTATCTTAAAAACAGCAGCAGGTCAGAGGCCACTGAACGTCTCCCTAGAAGCCTCAATACTAGCATTACCTTTTATTTTGTTATTTTTAATAGCTCTTTATTATTTTTGTTTTTTGGGCCATGCCCAGCGGTGCTCAGGCATTACTCCTGCCCTGCAGTTCATGAATTGCTCCCAGTGATGCCTGGGGGGCTATGTGGGATGCTGAGGGCCGAAATCAGGTCGTCCACGGGCAAGGCCAGCGCCTCACCCACTGTACTGCCATTATCTGACTCATTCTTTTAACTAAGTGTCTGAGAACAGTTTTTTCAAACTAAAAACAATGATCTGAATATATTTGGGTTCCATTTTATCTAAAGAAGTTCAACTTTTATTGGACTATAAGGAAAGAGAATGGACACAGATATCTTTCTAAAGTTGTGACTAAGTTAAACAGGTAGACAAAGTTAATTCTTATTTATATATTTTTTTCTTTTTTTGGGTCACACCTGGCGATGCTTAGGGTTTACTCCTGGTGGTGTGTGGGGAATCATATGGGATGTTGGGAATCGAACCCGGGTCAGCCACATGCAAGGCAAACGCCCTACCCACTGTGCTATCGCTCCAGCCCCGGCAAAGTCAATTCTTCATTTCAGAATGAAGCAAATGCTTTTCAAACAAAAGAGCAAATGTACTTATTGTACACATTTCTCCAAATCAATGTAAAACTTCTACTGCATAAGACATCAGTCCATTTATTTCAACTCCAAGTCACCTATGCACAGCGAAGAGAAAACCCATTACCTGATTTGTGGGCATCTTGGGCACGTTCACCTTCCACATCTGCGCTTCCCTAGAGATCGCCTTTTCCAACAGGAAAGACAATCTCTGGTTTTCCAAAGGCCCCGGAAACTTCATGATATCCTTTGGGTCTGCCTGCTACCCGGCCTGATGTAGCTACCTATAAAATCAAATAAACAGTGTTCTTTAATTACAGAGTAAGTATAGCATTATATAAATATGTCGGTACTTATTAAGTCATTCATAAAACAAACGAGAATGTTATGAGGCAGTACTGAATTTATCTCTTTAAAAATATAAAAAATGTTTTTAACAGTTACCTAAAACACTTCTGAAAAAATACTTAAACGTGACCATATTGCTCTCATTTTCAGCCTCTGATCAAAACTTAACATTATTAATGTCAAAAAAAATTAAGTCATGAGTCATTTACAACTTTTTAAGTCATTTTAATTTCTTCCATTCTAGGAATTCTTCATTTTCCCAAATATTCCCTTTGAAAGAGTAATCAGGTAGAATCACTAAACTTCTTCATTAAAAAAGCTGTGTGAGGGCTGGACTGATAGTACCACAGACAGGGCGTCTGCCTTGCATGTGGCCAACCTGGGTTCAATCCCTGGCACCCTGAGCACAGAATCAGGAGTCAGCCCTGAACACCACCATGTGCGGCCCCGAAACCACGCAAAATTAAAACTGAAAGTTGCCAACTCCGGGTCGATCTCCAGCCCTGCCAGGAGTGATCCTGACACTACCAAATGTGGCCCCCAAATAAGGAAATTAAATAAGATACTGCAGCAGAAAAAAACTAATTTTGTTTATAAGCCTCCTATCACTGTCATCCCATTGCTCATCGATTTGCTTGAGCGGGCACCAGTAACGTCTCCATTGTGAGACTTGTCACTGTTTTTGGCATATTGAATACGCCACAGGGAGCTTGCCAGGCTCTGCCATGCGGGTGAGATGCTCTCGGTAGCTTGCTGGGCTCTCTCCGAAAGGGACAGAGGAATCAAACCTGGGTCGACTGTGTACAACCTGGGTCGGCCTACCCACTGTGCTATCGCTCAACCCTCATATAGTCACTTCATTTTCTTTAATTATGAATAGTATTCGACATATGTTCAGATTAACAGAACTAAAAATTTAAGATCTACAATTGTCACAGAAAGTCTAAATTTTTGAACAAAATTCCAAATCTATTCCTCGTCTTCAAATCCAGATTTCTCTCCAAGTTCTGCAACTACGTTTTCTTATTAAATTTCCTCATCTATTTTCTTTCTTTTTCTTTCTTTTTTTTTTTTTTTGCTTTTTGGGTCACACCCAGCAATGCTCAGGGGTTACTCCTGGTTCTGCACTCAGGAATTACTCCTGGCAGTGCTTGGGGGACCACATGGGATGCCGGGGATTGAACCCGGGTCGGCCGCATGCAAGGCAAACGCCCTACCCGCTGTGCTATCGCTCCAGCCCCTCATCTATTTTCTAATCAATCTAATATATACTACATCTGGTTAATTGGATTATGAATTATTCTTTTTGAATCTTTATGTCCTTAGGGTTTTTTTGCAAGTTCCCTTAATAAGCATTAAGTACTCTGCATTATTAAAAAAAAAAAGGAACTAACGAGGGAAAAGAAAAGAAATGAGAATACAAAAAGGCCCATTTCAAAGGTAATTTCCACAAATTCTTGCATAGCTAATCTAACCCAGTTGTTCCTCTTCTAATGGGTTTTAAGGGGGGGGGGGCAGGGCTGCTCAGTACTAAACCCAAGGCCTTATGCATAATTCCTCTCCTGACATATTTGAAGGTTGCCATTAACTTATACAGAACTTAAACTAGACCCTTTGTTCTTTGGGCTGTATCCAGTTATTCCTAAACCAGTGCTCAAAGATCACACTGGCGGTGCCCGAGGGCCCTACGCGGTCCCAGGGTTCAACACAGGTTGGCAGCATGCAACTGGCAAGGGTCTTCACCCACTTTCCTCTCTCTGGAGCTTAGACACAGTTCCCCCAACTGCCCACCCAGGGGCTAGAGTGTCATACAGCAGGTGGTGCTTGCCATGCCTGGGGCGACCCAGAGGCAACCCGGGTTCAAGCCCCAACATCGCATATGTTCCCCACCCCCCACCCCCAGTACCGCCAGAGTAATTCCTGGGTGCAGAGCCCAGAGAAAATTACTGGAGGGACTGGGGATACAGCTCAGTGGCACAGCACTGGCCAGCAAGTGTGAGCACCTGGGTTCCGGCTCCAACACCACCCCAGGAAAAAAGGACAGGAGCGGGGAAGAGCAGAGTCAGTGAAGAAAACGCTCTTAGAGGGAACACTGACAAACCAAAGACTAGAGAAGAGTTGAAGAAAGGAACAAAGTTAGATCTTTAAACGACTGACAACTTGGCAAATTTTTAGACTCAAAAACCATACCAAAAAAAAAACCCCAATAAACTGAAATCAGAAATAAAGTTATGGGAATGAAAAAAATTATAAAGAAATATTATAAACTATACACCAGTAAAGCCAGTAACATATGAAACAAACGCCTAGAAACAGAAAACCTTAAGAGCCATGTTTTAAAGGCTGAATTAGTAAATAATCTATAGTCAAAGGCAAGCTGATGTTCAAATAATACAACAGTGAATTCTACATTTATAGAAAAATACATATTCTTCACAAACTTTCGAAATGCAAACATCAGCACATTTCAACTCATTTAATGAGCCAATTACTCTGCTACCAAAACCAAAGACAGAATTAAAAAAATAACTGACCAATATCACTTTTTCTAAAGACATGCCGAATTCCTCAAAAAGTCTGCCCACACTAAATAAATAAATTCTAAATAATAAACTGGTAAGATTATTACAGTATCTAGTCAATTAACACTAGATACTATAAATCCATTTAAAAGAAAAGAAAATCACCCAGAAATCAGTAAAAGTCTTGTTCTTATTAGACAGGAAAAAATTATAACAATAATTATTACTAAAAAAAAATATTACTAGATAGGAAAAAATAGGACTGGAGCAATAGCACAGCAGGTAGGGTGTTTGCCTTGCACACGGCCGACCCGGGTTCAATTTTTTCATCCCTCTCAGAAAGCTACGGAGAATATCCCGCCAGCCCGGCAGGGCCTGGCAAGCTCCCCGTGGCGTATTCGGTATGTCAAAAACAGTAACAAGTCTCACAATGGAGACATTACTGGTGCCCACTCGAGCAAATCAATGAACGACGACAGTGCGACAGTGCTACAGTGCTGAAACTAAGAATGCAGAAAAACAAGACAATCTATGAAAATGCTATGCTACTAGGATATTTTTAAAAATCCCTTTTCGTGACTCATGCACTGGATGTGGAGTGTACTGGCTGGAGGGTTACTACGTTTACTGAGAGAGAGAGCACACAAGCCCGTTTTCCAGTGTGTGTAAGAGACAGAGGGACATTAACAGCCCTGCTAAGGAGTCAGGCACAAATACTTAAGTTAGCAACTTTACCGTTTCAAGTGAACAGAACGTCATAAATTATTTGTAATGTGTATATCCAGAATTCTGAAAGCTCAGACAAACACACCAGGAGTAAAGACCAAGATTGTAAGTATTTCAACTGGCAAATTCCGCACACTTCTGATTGTTTCACATTTCTCCTCTTTCAAACTATCTCTTCAGCTTCTTCCTCCAGACTTATCAAACAGCTTAACATCTGCGGGAAGTTGATAAAATGCTTATTGGGCAGCATAAACTGTATCTGTTTTGTATACAGGTAGTCCTGTTCTTCTGAGGAAAAGCAGTGCAGTACACTTTGGGTACACAACAGAAACAAATTCACTAGTTATGGAATATTTTCTTCAAAACACCAAGTTCATTAATACTGCGCTGGTGCTGGCTGACTTCTGGATTCCGGTTCCTCTTCTAAACAGAGGGAATGCATCACAGGATCACACAAGATTCTCATTTACACTGTCACTGCCTGGACTTTATGCCAACATAAAAAGAACTACAGGTACTTTGTAATTCCAAACCAAAAAGTTGTTTGTTTGTTTTTTTCTGGAATGAGAGTCTCTATCAACACCCTCCTCTAGTTCATACCCCACCCTCCGACAGTTGTCACTTGCATCACCTGTGAACAGAACACCTTCCTTCTCCATCTGTATTGTGGACCCCGTTCTGCTCCATTTTTATGAGATCTCTGATAATTACCTGCAGACTGCCTCCTCCCTCTACTAACCCCGGTTCCTTGAGAGCGCACACTCTCCATGAGCTCTCTCATCGATGAAACAACAGTACTAGACCCCACCTGTAATAAACTGACACTGTGATTATGACCATTCTAAAGTAAAAACACGGACAGAGAAGTGAATGCTTTCCACTTAAAAGCGTATGACAGGGACAGAGCGAAAATACAGTGGGTTTGTCTTGCCCGCAGCTGACAGGGGTTTGATCCCTCGCATCCCATGGGGTACCTGGGCACCACCACGGGTGATTTCTGAGTGCAGAGCCAGAAAGTAACCCCTGAGCATCACCGGGTGTGGCCCCAAACCAAGACGAAAGTCTATGCCAGGGGGATGGAGAGCGCTCCAAGGGCTGCGGCATGAGGGACCCCGTGCCCGGCATGACCCCTCCTGCACACTTCTCCAGGAATCCCAGAGCACTGCCAGGTGTGGCCCCCAATCCCCCCAAACCAGAAAAAAACAAAAACGTTATCACAATCAGAACGAAACCTGAGCGCACACAAACATTTCCGTTCTTTCTCCACTAGGGCAGCCTCAGAACACACCTGTAACCGCAAATCATACAGCACCGTCCCTACACCCGTGCCCCGCTGCCTGCCCCGCTGCCTGCCTGCTGTGCACTGCGCGAAGCTCGGCCCACTCGTGGCCCCGGGGACCAGCGGTTCTCAATTCCGCCCATTCCTCCTTATTCCATTTGTCCCTTTCCTCCTTCTGTCCCAAGAGAGCCGACCAGGCGAGTAAGCCAAGCGCACCGCGCACTCTTGTGCATCCGAAAAGCAACGCTTTTATAGACGAGACTCAAGAGCAGAAGCAGAACTTGGCCCCCGGTTCCTGGGACCCTGGAGGGGAGACCTCAGTTTCCCTGCTCTGTAAAATGAGGCTCTATCGCTCTGCTGGGAACGGGGGAGGGGGGGGAGCGGCGGCAACAAGTGCCCGCTGGCATCAACATTTTAAACTTCCACCACTGCCGCTTCCAACGGGCACCTCATCAAGTGGGAAAAGCTCAACTAACTCCCGGCCGGGGCGGTGCTAGCTACTCCGCCTCGTTCCACCCTGCTTCCCGGGGGGCACCTTGCACGCACTCCGCGCCCGGTTCAGGCCCGGCCGAAGGGGTTGCAACTCGGCTCGAGTCCCGCAGGCCGGGCTTTGCAAAAACCTCGCCGCAACTTCAGAGCCGCCGCCCCCCTGGACCCGCGGTGCCGTGGTGCCCTGCCCACCCCGACGTCGAGGCTCGCTCTGCTTTGCCACGCACAGGATCGCTCCGAGCCGGGCTCCTGCAGGCGCGGTGGAGCCCGGGAGGCAGGGGGTGGGGGTGGGGGGTCCCCTTCTTTGTGTCGCTCAGCTCGGCCGGCTGAGAACCGCACGGGAGCAGGCTGTTGGCCGCGGTGACCGTGAAAGGGGAGTAGAAAAAGTTACTCGGGGCCAGAAAAACTGGCTCAAACGGGTCCCGAGCGCGCCTGGCGGTCCTGCAGGGCGGGAGGGCGCGCGGCGGCGCCTGGCACCTGCATTCGCGCCCCGCAGCGGCGAGGGGGTCCTGCAGGGGGAGCCCCCCAGCCCCTCACCTTCTCCTCCTCCTCTTCCTCCTCCTCCTCCTCCTCCTCCCCGGCAGAGCTGTAGGCTTCCAAGTGGCGACGCCGGGTCATCCGGGGGCCCGTTACCACCTCATCCTGCTCGGCGCGCGGCGGCGGGGCGCGCGGGACGAGGCGGGGGCCCGACGGGGAGGGAGAAGAGGGGGCGCCCGGCCGCCGGGAGCGGGAGCTGGCGCTCGGCGGGGGTCGCACGGCCGCCACCCGGGGCAGCTCAGCGAACTAGTTCCATGATGCCCCCGGACCTGAGGCCGCCGCCGCCGCCGCCACCGCCGCCGCCGCGAGTGCCCGGGTGGGGAGGGGGCTCCCAATCGCCATAGGGCGGCGGGGGCCGGGGAGAGGCGGGGGTGGAGACCGGCTCTGCCCCTGCCCGGGGGAAGCGCCTCCGAGGGGAAATGGTGAGGGGGGGGAAGGGAGAAAAAAAAGAAAAAAAATTAAAAAAGGGGGGGAGGGGGGGAAAAATAAGAAAAGGCGAGACACAGGCGCTGCCGCGTCCGCCCGCGGGAAAGGCAGGGGAGGGAGGGGAGGAGCGCAAGAAGTGCCGGCTCACCGGCTCCGCCCCCGCGGACGGATCCCGACGCGCGCTCGCTCCCGGTAAACAACACGGACCTGCTTCCCCGCCCCCTTCCCTCTGCCGGTGTGCCCCCCCCCCCAATTCCGACTAAACGGGCAGAGAGATGCGCCCCAAAGCTGGGTCTCTCGAAAGGATTTGGGGTAGCCTTTGGTATCATGGCGGAAAGAAGGTAGCTGTTTTCTCCTGGGCTACGAAACAGCAAAGGTGCCGGACTCCTTTTTTGTACAGAGCGCAGCTGCCCGGCCAGGCCCCTGCCGCCCGCACGGTGACGTAAGCGCCGCCTCGCGGGAGGAGGCGAGAGAGAGCGCGCTGCGCATGCGCCCCGCGGAAGAAAGGAGAGCGCCGAGCGGCAGCGGGCGCTGTGCCTGCGGATCGGGTGCTGTGTGCTCGTTCCTCTGCCTGGACCTGGAGCTACCTGGTTTTGTCTCACCTGATTGGTCTCCGTGGACTGTGCAAGGATCTGTTAGGAAGGCGGTGCAGATCTGCTGCTGCTCAAAGAGCCTACGTTCTTTGTTGACTTCGAAAAATAACTTAATAAAAAACATTATATATCGTGCTAATGACATTGACGTCTAAATATGATTGCTGTTCCCTTCCTTCCCCCCCCCCCACCACCTCATACCCCGCTGTCACGTTAGAGATGAAGGGAAATTCTCAAGTCCTTTGGAAATTTGCAAGATGACATCCTTAAACACCCCTTTTAAAACTCGATACTTTTGGTGCCCACCTAATTCGCCGAGAGAATTCTATGCACTTCGCTGACATTTGATCATTTCAGAATAAGTTTTGGCATCAAATCCTTAGAGAGTTGTGATGACATATAGATAAATGTTTTGTGTGGGGTTATTTTATTCATTCCTGGTGATGTTTTTGATCAGTATTATCCTAAAAGGAATTAAAAGAATGTGGAGACTTACAGAATATTTGGAAAGAAAAAGAAAAAAGAAAAACCCTCAACCATCTATTTACCGAAGTAGTTTTTGTTTTTCTTTTATATTCCTAGCTGTAAAGACCATTAAAATGTTTGTGTTGAGCTTCCTGTGCAGGTCCGATCCGATGCAGAACCTTGACAAACTGGTGCTACCCTGGTGGAACTAGCTAGCTCTTGCCCTCATCTAAGTTTGCAGTGCAAAGACAGAGGATCTCTTGGAGCGAAGTTATCACAGGAAAATTGCCCAGTGATGGATTTCTTCATTTTTACTTTGTATTCCTTCCCCAGGCTATCAAGTCTTGGTATACAGTGCACAGGAATCTCAATTTCTTGTCTTCAAGCAGTCAAAAATAGAAAGCAAAGGGGCTGGAGCGATAGCGCAGCGGGTAGGGCGTTTGCCTTGCACGCGGCCCACCCGGGGTTCGATTCCCAGCATCCCATATGGTCCCCTGAGCACCGCCAGGAGTAACCCTTGTGCATCGCCAGGTGTGACCCAAAAAGCAATCAATCAATCAATCAATCAATCAATAAATAAATAGAAAGCAAGCAGGCCAGAGCAATAGTACAGTGGGGAGGGCGTTTGCCTTGCATGCGGCTCACCGTGGTTCAATCCCCAGCATCATATGGTCCCGCGAGCACCACCAGGAATAACCCCCTGAGCAGTGCCGGGTGTGACCCCCAAAAAGCAAAAACAAAACGAAACAAAAAAGAAAAGAAAAGAAAAGAAAAAAGAAAAAGACCAGAGATAGGGTGGATTCAGGAAAGATGTATAGGGAAGAAGGTAAGGAAGCTCCAGGGTTATGGGAGGGGTCTCCTTACACAGGATTCCTGAGAAAGGCAGAAACTTTTATCCTTTTATACCTTTTTTAAAAATTATTATTATTTAAAAATTTTTACATTTAAAAATTTTTATAGAATTATTTAAGATGGCCTGTTGCAATGTTTTTAGGTGCACATATGCAAACAGATAGATGTCAGTACCTGACATTTCAAATCATTACTTTTCAGATGCCCCATCTGTAGTTAATCTACAGGGAGATTTCCCCCTTAATTTATGAAACCTGTAGGAGGATGTGCAGCCATTTGCACACTGCGCATAGTTGAGAACATTTCATTATAGACCATTTCAATCAACTTAACAAAATACAAATGCAACCAAAAAAAAAACCCTATTCTTAAGGTATAATATGAAATTGTGTACGATAGTGTATATTTTGCCTGGCTTACTGAATTCATGACAGTTTTAGACCTTTTGGGGCTGGAGTGATAGCACAGCGGTAGGGCATTCGCCTTTCACGCGGCCGACCTGTGTTCGATTCCTCCACCCCTCTTGGAGAGCCTGGCGAGCTACCGAGAGTATCGCGCGCATGGCAGAGCCTGGCAAGCTACCCATGGTGTATTCGATATGCCAAAAACAGTAACAATAAGTCTCACATTGAGAGCCCTTACTGGTGCCCGCTCGAACAAATCGATGAGTAACGGGATGACAGTGACAGTTTATTATACCTTTTTAGCAGAGGGTAGATGGTGAGCATTTTTTCACTGAATTTCAAGTAGGTGGGCTGGTAAAACAGGGGTGGGAGTTGAAATGATTATCTTGTGGGGTGGTCGTCCAGGTTATCGGATGACCAAGGCCCACCCTCTGACCGTCCCTGCTGATAATTCCATTGCTTGGGGCTGGACTCCTAATCTGGCCCAGCCTATTCCCTTTGTCTCTGTCAATCTCAGATGACAGGGATATTGCAAGTTTTATTTACAAGTCTAAGATTTTTTTTATAGTAAAATGCAATTGTAAGAAATAGAAAGCCTTGGAAATTCCCTGAGAAAATAAGACTATAAAGAAAACATGTTGTGCCATCTCCAGTCAGCTTTTCAGTGGCTGAATAAATAGCAGTACTCCTACATTTAAAAAAAAAAAGTTAATATAAATGTATTGTAAGGAATTCCTATTTTTAATTTTAAAAAGTTTTAGGACTATTTGGCTTTTGTAAAAATAGACTCCCACTGAACCATATGTGAGATTAATAATAACTGAGATATGTTGGTTACTGTGTCCCAGACGCCGCACTAAGCCATGCATTCTCTCATTTTTACACCTCCCCGCGCCCCCCTGTAGTTATTTCTGTCATCCTCTTCTGCAGAAAGATTATCAAAAGAGATAAAGAGGGAAAGTAAATCCCTACAGTCTGAAGAGACAGGAGCAGGATTCAAGCCCAGCTCTGATTCTAGAGACCTTCGTGCTTTGAGCCACAGCCTTTCAGCTGACCACCTTGCCCCCCGGGGTGGCTCTTTCTGACTTGCATTAAACCTTCAAACAAAACTTCTCACCTTATGGTTATTTGGGGATTGCCATTAATCTGAGAACAAAAATATTAAGCACTTTCTGTGGAGCTCAGGTTCCCTTGAATAGGTGTTATTCCATTTTTCTTAAACTGGCTTTATTTGGCATATTGAGTCTTGAAATGAACATGTCTTATTTCAAGTGTAGAGGAGTCGGGGAAGGAGGCACCTGGGAAACTGTGTCATAATAAAGGCTGTTCTGAAATGCGAAGCAGGAGAAGGGCAGACCCCCACCAGCCTCTAGGACAACTGAAGGGAGTTACTGAGTTGACTAAACAAAGTGGCCGGCCCTATTTCATCCAGCAAGACAAACAGAAACACACTCTTTGTATTGTCAGGAGTACAGAAGGCTATTTAATCTTTTAATGACAGAAATTTCTAGTCTCATTTGCCTTAAATGAGAGTTTTAGGGTAATGATCTAAGCAGACAATGAAGATAACTATCTGGTAGGGGAAATACGAAGGCCTACAGGAATAAAGGAAGTGATTTAATGTCATTAAAGTCACTTATTTTTAGCATCTGCCTCAAGTTAAGGATTCTTCCAAAATATCTGTTTTCCTAATTCTCTATTGAGACAGAGTGTAAGAAAGTAAACCTTCCAAATTACATGAAGAAAGAGTCCCTATTCACCAAATAATATAAAGACCTACTTGTGATTAATGGGAAGGAAGGGCTCAGAGAGAAGTCATCAGTTCTAAAATAGGAAGCCTGAAGATGCTTCCACCGACCCTGAATATAAACTGCTTCAGGTTTTTCATAGTTTGGAATTAATTCAGAACCCCAAACACCTCATCCCACCCCCTGCACCCTTCACTGCTAGATACTGAACAGAGTCAGGCTAAAGCAGAGCCATCCTGTGTGAAGCTAGAGGGAGCTTTCTGTTTGCTCTCTTAAGGAATGCGGCTCCCAGCTAGCACTTTGTGACTTTTGTTCTTCAAATGGAGTGACAGACCAGATAAATTTGGGAACCTCTGATTTAGGAAGATTTCACCAAGAGAATCACAGGTTGCCCCAAAGTTCAGACAATACCCACCTATTTGAAATTTGTAAAGCAAAAAGGCTTCAATAGAATTTACTTTTATTGTTGGGAAAACTCTAATAGAAGTCAACACTAGCTGGAGCACAGTGGGTCGGGTGTTTGCCCTGTGTGCCGCCGACCCCGGCTTGATCCCTGGTGTCTCAGATGGTTCCCCAAGCACAACCAGGAGTGACTCCTGAGCACAGTCAGGAGTAACCACTGAGCACCGCCTAGTGTGACCCCAAAATACCCCAAAACCAAACAAACAAACAAATAGACCCCAGAAATACAACAATAAATAACAAAACCCAAGCATGTTAAATTTTAAAAATGCATCATTAAAATAATATTTTTCTCCTTCATAAACTTTTTTGAATCCGTAACCACCAAATTTAATATATTTGGGGGAAAAAGCTTTTAAAATCTAACTTATGTAATCAAACTACCAACACTTTCCCCCCCCCTTGTTTTATGGAGGAGGTGTTGAGGGAAGAACATCTTCCAGTGTTTATTTTTGGTCTCATCGCAACATATGTTTACTGTAATTCTCTTTTTCATAGCAGTAAAGAAAAGGCATTTGGGGAATCACTTTAAATTGCTCACAATCAGTGTTTCTCGCATACCTGAACTGCTTTTATTATCACACAGTGCTTTAGCAAATACGGGAGTCCCACATTGACAGTGAGATAGTTAGACACTAGGAGATTTTAGGTTTTCTTAAATACGATTCTGTTTTCTTGGTTTGTTTGTGTTTTGTTATGGGACCACACCTGGCAATGGTACTCCTGATTCTGCGCTCAGGAATTACTCCTGGCAGTGCTAGGGGGACCATATGGGGTGTGGGGGATCAAAACTGGGTCAGCTGCATGCAAGGCAAGAGCCTTACCTGCTGTATATCACCCTGGCCCAAGAAATTCATTCTTTTTTTTTTTTCTTTTTGGGTCACACTGTCAATGCACAGGGGTTACTTCCTGGCTTTGCACTCAGGAATTACTCCTCTCGGTGCTCAGGGGACCCTATGGGATGCTGGGAATTGAACCCGGGTCAGCCGCGTGCAATGCAAACGCCCTACCCGCTGCGCTATTGCTCCAGCCTTGAGAAATTTATTCTTGAATTCAATTACAATCCCTAGTTTTGTGACCTTAAGCAAGTTGCTCAACTTCTCTAAAAGTTGACCTCCATATGTTCATCTATAAATGAGGATAATAATATATCTCATAGGTTTTTATAAGGATTAAATGGGATAAGATTTGCAAAGGCTTAGACCAGCATATGACACATAAAAAACTCTAATTGTCAACTTAACTATTGTGAGTGGACTCTTTTATGAACCAGGCTTAAATATGATTTTCTCACTCGGTTTGGTTCAAGCAGCAACCAGCCTTGCAAGGGACAAACGCAAAAACAAACCTTGTTACTCTCACAGGAAAGGTATAATAGCTGTGTCCAGAGTGCCTTAGAAAAGAGAAATCCTGTAGGTTGGGCCGGGAAGGCTTTCTTTTATACTTGAGTTGAATTGGTATTATTTGCCTTGTAACAAATCATCTCAAAGCCGTGCTGTGGAAAACAAGTATTCTCTCTCAGTTCCTGAAGGTCAAGAACAGTGAGGGAACTTAGCTGAGTGTTTCTACTTCAGGGTCTCACAGGAGGAGGCAGCGAGCCCTCGGCCGGGGCTGAGTGTAACAAGGGACTGGAGAATCTGCTCCCAGATGCGTCCTTGAGCGGTGGGCAGCAGGCTTCTGTCCCACACACTGGGCCAGGCCGGGATGCAGCTCCGCGGTAGAGCACCTGCATTGTGCGGGTAGGGAGTGGGAGACGAAGAGAGGGACGACGGGGAGAGGAGGGAAAGCGAGGGGAGGAGAGGGGAGGATCGACTTACCCTGCCAAGTAACTGCTATTATTCCTGCTTTATTTTATCCACTAGAAGCAACTCACCAAGTGTAGCCTATATGGTAGGTAGAAGAAAAAACGAGGTTTAGCTTAGTCAGCAGGAACAAATTATATCACAGCAAGAAGTACAGAAGCAAAGAAAGAAAGACATCAGACGGCGTCACATACAGTCTAGCATGGCTGGGGAATTGAGGGGGGTTATTGTTATTCCTTTTAAAGATGACAGACGGGCTTGAAAGGTTGGGCCTGGGAGATAATATATGTGCCCAACCCAGCTTCACTCCCTGGCACCACACGGCCTCCAGAGCATCTCCGGGTGTAGACCCCTGAGCACCAGTGGGGAGATCCTGGTGGTCCCCAGGGCCTCGCCTGAGCAACACCACATCCTTGGACCTTAGCACTGAGCCATCATCCCAGTGAGCTGAGTATTGCTGGGAATGACCCGGGTGCCCTAAGCAGCGCTTGGGAGCCCCTTATGCGCAATATACTTCATGGTTAATAAATGTCAAGGTCAGGCCCTGAACCCATATGTTATATCAGACAGTTAATGATCTAATCATTAATTGCATTAATTCGTGTTTTTACAGAGAAGCAGATTCAACTCTCTCTGTCTGTCTGTCTCTCTGTCTGTCTCTCTCTGTCTCTGTCTGTCTCTCTGTCTCTCTCTGTCTCTGTCTCTGTCTCTGTCTCTCTCTCTCCTTGATACATCCACATCCACAGTCTGCATGGTAGACTGGCCTACAGCAGCCTCAGAGGTGAGTTTCAGTTCAGCAGCAAAAGCATGTGTAGGCATACCTCTTCTTGCTTAGAGGAGCTCAGGTGTTGTTCTATCCAGGCCTTCAGCTGATGGTCTGAGACCCACCCTGTGCTTTACTCAGAGTCCACAATTTTCATTATGATCCTATTCAAAAAACACCTTGATGTGGACACCCAAAATTTTACCGACCAACTATCTGGGTACTGTGGCCTGACCGAGAGGGCATAAAATCAACCATCAGGCTACTCTATCTAGCAGTGACAAGTCAGAGGGAGTTCAGATTGCAGAGGTCCCTTGGCAGTTGGTTGAACTTGTGGAAATTAAACAGTGACTCTCTTATGATCATTTGACAAAAGTGGAAGCACTTTGGGGTGGGCAGAGACAGTCCCATAGAATATCATCATTCTCTTAGGAAATACAGCTTGGCATATCAGTCTCCACTTCTGTTTTGTCAAGTGGCAAGTCTAATTTGTTAACATTGTTTTTTCTCTTTTTACTACTTTCCCTTTTTAGTGTACATATTTTTAATAATTTGCTTTTAATATATAATATTAGCATGAATAAACATCTCAGAACAAAGACTTTTATTTCAAAAATATTGTTATTAGTTATACTGCCCTATTTGAACTTTTCACTTTTCTCTGATGCCTTAGCCCAAGACTCCTTTCTAATCCTGTCCCCTACCAGAGTGAAATGTGAAATTAGGGAAACTGAAATGCGGGTGGAAATGCAAGAATCCCGTTTATAGGCCAAGAAGACAGGTGATTCCATGGGTATCCAAAAATCACTTTGCAGACAGCCCACAAAAGAAAAGCTGCTTCGGTTTTGCTGCGGGAGATATTTCTTTATAGCCACAATAGAGCAGGAAAAGACATTTTTCTCGAGGTCTCAGAATTGTCAAGTTACAGTGGGCCTCAGCCTCCTCTTTTGCCCCACTCCACAAGGATCCCCTTTCTTTTTTTGCTTTTTGAGTCACACCTGGCGATGCACAGGGGTTGCTCCTGGCTCTGCACTCAGGAATCACTCCTGGCGGTGCTCAGGGGACCATATGGGATGCTGGGAATCGAACCCAGGTCAGCCGCGTGCAAGGCAAACACCCTACCCACTGTGCTATTGCTCCAGCCCCCCCCTCTTTTTTCACATGGATCCCCATTTAAGGTCAGTGCAGATAGATTGTAGGCTAGAGAGTGTTGTGAGCCCACTTGAAAAGGACCTGGGTTAGAGATCTATCGATGTGCCCTGCCGGGAGAGAGCAATGAAAGAAATAATAATAATAATAATAATAATAATAATAATAAACCCTCTAGAAAACAATAGAGCAGAGGATGCAAAAGGCTAGAAGGGAAAGCGGAACTAGATGTAGAGTCAAGTTCAGGCCAGCGCAGGCCCTGTTGGGCAGGTGTGAGCCAACCCCGGCTTTCCTCTCAAGAGCAGCATGACAAAAGTTTTGAGTTTCGACCTACCCGTCACAGGCTCAGGAACAGCTCGGTGGCGGGGCACCCGCTACAGAGGCTGAGACCAGGAGACTGAGCCCCAATCTCGCACATGCTGCGTGCAGCCCCAGCGAGGGACTGCCATCGGTGGCACCACCATTTGTGGCCTCCGTGGCACACCCCCCCCCAGGGGATCCAGAGGCGTCCAACACAACAATACCAGCAGTGTGTTTGTGAGGAAGCTTCCGAAAGTTCTATGGGAGATACGATTTCCCTCACACCAAGGCTTTATTTGGTTTTGCGTTTTGGTCACACCTGCAGGTGCTCATGTGCTCAGGGGATCACATGTGGCAGGGCTCTGGGACCGTATGAAGTACCAGGGATTGAACTGAGGCCAGCTGTGTGAAAGACAAGTGCCCTACCCACTGTGCTATCTCTCTAGCGCTCATAACGACGCTTATGACAATTAGTGGTCTCGACAATAGATGAATTAAAAAAATATCACGTATCACTGTATCACTGTCATCCCGTTGTTCATCGATTTACTAAAGCGGGCACCAGTAATGTCTCTATTCCTCTCAGCCCTGAGATTATAGCAGCCTCTCCTTATTCGTCTTTCGCAATGATTGGAGGCTCTTTCAGGGTCAGGGGAATGAGACCTGTCGTTACTGTTTTTGGCATATCGAGTACGCCAGGCCCCAAAGCTCTAGTAGGGGGCAGAAGCTGAGAGGTACCCCCTGGTCTGGCAGCGACCCCCAGGGAGTGTGGCTCGGATGTGAGAGTGTGGATTGTGGATGCAGGTATGCGTAGAATGAACAGAAACAAGTTGCCAGCCCAGCACAGATCAGGTGAGGAACGGGGGCTGCTTCCTCAAGGACCCGGCCGAGAACCCCTCTGCTAGGCATGAATGAACCTATTCCTGGTTGAGAGACACATCATAAGACACACCCTACCCATACCCCGAGAGTACTGCATCACATTTGATGGGGTTCAAATAGTAGGCAACCAACCAATCATAGAGGACTGGAGTGATAGCATAGAGGGTAGGGCGTTTGCTTGCATGTGGCCAACCCAGGTTTGATTCCTCCATCCCTGTCAGGGAGCCTGGCAAGCTACTGAGAGTATCCCGCCTGCACGGCAGAGCCTGGCAACTACTGTGACATATTTGATATGCCAAAAACAGGAACAACAAGTCTCACAATGGAGACATTACTGGTGCCTACTCGAGCAAATCAATGAACAGCAGGACAACAGTACTACAGTGCTATATATTTACAGATATATAGACGTAAGTTCACAAGGCTCAACCTTTAACAACATGTTAGTGATATCTTCTAGACTGTCTTAATGGCCCTGCCAAAATAGAGCAATTTTCACAGTCTTTCCTCTATGGATACTTTTTTGTAGCATTTTCAGCGGTTTTTCATAACAAACAAAATAATACAAACAATACAACCCCTGCTTTGGGACAGGGGTTGGAGTTTGGGATAGAAGCATCCCAAATATAGTGGTGGGAAGGTGTAATGATGGTGGGATTGGTGTTTGACTTGGTGCTGACTGTAGATGTATCAAGGAGAGAGAGGAGAGAGACAGAGAGAGACAGCGCGTGCGAAAGAGAGTTGAGACAGGGAGAGACAGTGCACGCTAGAGAGAGTTGAACTGCTTCTCTGTAAAAACACTAGGTATAATCAAATATTGTGAACTATCTTATAAAATAAAAATTAAAAAAATAAAACCTGTGAAGGTAAGGCATACAATTAAAAAAAAAAGTCTGAGAGGACCTGGAGAGATAGTGCAGTGGGTAGCGTTGGTGGTTGTGCCCGGCACTGCAGGACTTCCTGAGCACTGCTGAGCATGGCCTAAAAGAAAAACTAAACCAAACAAAACAGTTTATGTGTATTAAACAAAAGACCCAAGACAAAATGTAATTTCCTATGCTACATAGCTAGGCTCATTTATCATGATACTAAAATTGTTCCTAATGTTAGTAGTTACAGTAGAGTAAAAGTTAACACTAGGCTAGATTTTTTTTTTTTAGAAGGAATTGAGCAGAGGGACTTCTTAAAACTGAAGAACCATCATCATAGAAAGGTGAAGCAAGTGGGAGGGGGAAAGACAAATTCCAGGTGATCTCAGTCAGTGGTGGTTTAGAGAGAGACAAAATAAGCAAAAGAGGACTGAAAGATGACAAACCCTCAGACTTTGAAGAACTGAGGTTACCAAGGAGTTGCGGGGAGGGCAGAGGACGTGTGGACCCAGCCCAGAGGGAACTAAGAACAGTGATGAAGGTGCAGTAACTTTGTGCATCAAAACCAGGAAAGTTTATAATCATGCTACCTGACCTACAGTTTAAAACAAAGAAAGCAAAGAGGGACGCAGAGATAGTGTAGGGTTGCACAAAAATGGCCCAGATTTGATCATATCCCTGGCACCACATATGGTCCCTGAGCACTGCCAGGAGTGCTCCCTGAGCGCAGAGGCAGGAATAAGCCCAGAGCACTGCCGGGGATGGTCCAAATCAGACCCTCCTCAAAAAATGTTTAAAAAACGAAACTTGAGAGTCCTAGACGGCTCGGGAGCTAAAACTGAGCAGCTTGCAAGCAGGAGGGCTGAGAGTCGACTCCTCCATGCTGCCCACATGCACTGCCGGTTTCGTCATCCGGGACCCTGGCGCTGCCACAGGAAGTGTGGGCTGGCACAGAGCCCCGAACTCAAATGTGCAACTCGTGCACACCCCAGCAAGCTCTGCAGCTGAAAGATGTGCCAGCCCCTCCGCCAAGAATACGACCTCTGGTGTGCATGTATACAAACGCATGTGTACAAAGGCCGCACCCCCCTGAGCCCTGAGACCTTTTCAAACAGAATGTGCACAAGTACCATCCCAGAATGAGCGCCCGAGCAGAGCACAGAGGCTCAAGTGCCACCAGGGAAATGTGTGTCCCCTGGTGAGCACCATAGTCTGAGCAGCACAGTCATGTGTACATGACCCTCCCCCCAACCCCCAGTCATCGCAACAATAGCAAAACAAAAGGGAGGGGAGGGGGGAAACATATGTAGTGACACCAAATAAAATCTTTAAAAATAAACGCGAAAGGCAGCCAGAGATATAACTCAGCGGATTGAGTGTAGACAGTGCACGCTGGAGGCTGGGTTCCACAGGTCCCCTGAGCACCACCTGGAACACAAAGCCAGGAAAAGCCCCTGAGCCCTAAGTGGTTCTCCCCCAAAGCAAAAAAGAGCAACCCCTCAAAATTAAATGAGCAAATTTTGAGGGCCGATTTAAATTTTTTAAAAACGCAGTGCTAGGTTTGCGATAACCAATCCATCGCCTCTTCTTACTGCAACTCGAGGGCGGGATTCAAACCAAGAGGTAAATATTAGGACGTTCCTGGCTCTGCACCCATCTGGGACAGTGTTGGCCCTTTTGACCCAGTCCTTTGTTCTGTCTTTCCTTGATCTCTGAAAAGCCCTGGTGGGCTATTACAAGAACCTGGTGGCACTGGTGGCTGGCACTCTTCAGAGTTTCCTGGCCCAGACATGGCACTTTGGTGACACCACCTCACAGCAAGCACCCACCAGTCATCACACAGCTCCCTGCTGCCAAGGTTGCTTTAGGCCCCTGGTAGAAATGTCTGTGTTGTCTTCGAGGTGCAGTGGAGTGGCAGCGACGTCCTGCTGGCGTGGCGGAGCTTTCAGTGGATTTCTACACACGCTGCTCTTGCTTGCTATTCGTAGAGAGCTCACAGCATTTGCCTCTGCAGGGTCACGTTTCCTTTGGGTTCTTTTTTTTGGGGGATCACACCCAGCGTTGCTCAGGGGTCACTCCTGGCTCATACACTCAGGAATTAGTGTTGGCGGTGCTCAGGGGACCATATGGGATGCCAGGGATCGAACCTGGGTTGGCCGCATACAAGGCAAACACCCTTCTCTCTATACTATGGTTCCAGCCCCACCTTTGGGTGCTTAACTCATGCTCTAGTCAACTTCTCTGTCTCCCGGGAGATGCTTGGTGCTCACGAGGCCAAGTTGGATGCCTCCCAGAGATTCTCAGCCAACTTGGCAGTTCCATGTCCAGGCCTTGCGGTCCCCAGGACTACAGTGCTCAAGGGACCATGTTTGCCAGGGATCAAAACAGGTGGGGTGTATGCAAGGCAAACACCTTAACTCCTATACTACTTTCTAGCTCCTACAGACTTGAACTACTTATCTATATTCCAAATGGGCCACCGGATTCAAGTTGAATTTGTAAAATATTGCAAAGCACATTGTAGTTTATTTTGTTTTGTTTGTGTTTTCGTGCCAGGGCTTGAACCCAGGGCCTCACATGTAAACCCTGCTCTCTGTCACTGAGCACAGTTCCCGGCCTCAGTTTGAGGTTTCTTCCTAAGTTTGATATATATGCAAGGCTCCCGGCCATTCCCTCTAAATTAAGGGGCAGCCCCACTCCTATGAAAACTGCTGTGACTCAGCAGGACAGTGCTCCCTCTACCCAGGAGTCCTCCGCCCCCTCTCTCTGAAGAACCCATTTGAACTTCTGGTGTCCTGTGTCTATTGCCTCTACTTTCTAAAAACACATAGTAAAGCCTCATGCTAAATGAACCCTTTTTTGGAGATGGAGTGGGGGGAAGAGGGGGGAGGCACCTGGAGATGCTCAGGGCTTCCTCCTGGCTCTCTGTTCTGGGTTCATTCATTCTCTGCCCTGGATTCAGAGCTCCATATGTGGTGCCAGGATTGAACCCAGATCAGGGATGGGACGCAGGTGCTGTACTACTTCTCCTTGCTCTCAAATTTTTCCTTGTTTTGTTTTGTTTTTTATTTGGGAGCCACACATGATGATGCTCTTTGTATTCAAGAATGACTCCAGGTGGCACTTGGGAGACCAGATGGGATGCTACGAATAAAACCCGGTTCACAGTTCAGCTGTGTGCAAGGCAAATGCCCTACCAACTGTATTATCACTCCAGCCCCTGAAATTTTTACTTCTTTAAGGGAAAAAAATTTACTTTCTGTCAATAAAGAAGTATAAATAGAAAATTCTGCTTACAATGGCTGACACTTTTTATTAATAGAATTAGTTATATACATAATAATATGATGCTTTTCTGATTTTGTGGTTAGTTAAAAGATAAGGAAAAACATTAAAACTGAAAGTTATATTTGAAATCAGAAATATGTTATAAACCACGTTTTTTTTTTTGCAGTTAGGATTTTATTGAAGTTAATCATTATCAAAATTAAGTATCCAATAAGATGGAGAAGTTAGCACAGGGGCTACAGAAAGCACTGCAGTAATTTCCCTGGTAACCCCAGTTCCCCACAGCCCTCACACTGAACTAACTGCTAGCAAACCACCAGCCAACTGCTGTGCTGTACTCCTGGGAATCTCTAAGCACCACTTTAAAAATAAGGACGAATATATTTTAATATTGGTTAATTAAAAAATAGATATACTACATTTAAATTTTTTTAATTTTATAAAGTTCTTTAGTCTACTTCTCCCTCTGGGAGAACCTGGCAAACTACCAGGAGTTTCCTGCCCACATGGGAGAGCCTCGAAAGGTCCCCATGGTGTATTAATATGCCAAACCAATAACAAGCTGGGACTCATTCCCCTGACCCTGAAAGAGCCTCCAATGCAGCATCGTTGGGAAGGACGAGTAGAGAGAGGCTTCTAAAATCTCAGGGTTAGTACGAATGGAGACGTTACTGAGACCGCTCGAGAAATTCGATGATCAACGGGATATGATGATGATGATGATGACGATGATGATAAAGTTCTTTATAATAATTTATTACATTTCAATGTTCCAACACAATTCCCACCACCATTACACCTTCCTACCAGCATTATTTTGAATTTTCTTACCACCACCCAAACCTACCCTAAAAGCAGATCCTAAATAATTTTTTGGGGGGTCACACCCGGCGATGCACAGAGTTTACTCCTGGCTCTGCCCTCAGGAATTACTCCTGGCAGTGCTCGGGGGACCATGTGGGATGCTGGGAATCGGACCCAGGTCGGCCACGTGCAAGGCAAACATCCTACCTGCTGTGCTATTACTCCAGCCCCCTAAATAATTTATTTTGTATTGCTTGGTATGAACAATCTGCTAAAAAATTTCCCAAAAAGTTCCCTTGGAAAAAAGTGTGTGAAGATTGTTGGGTCTCACCCTGGAGACATTAAGTTCTTGTGTAAGAGATTACTAACATGTTATTACAGAAGAAATCACTTTCTAAGTTTTACTTTTTGTATCAGAAATTTTGGGGAGGGGTGCTGGAGTGACAGCGGGGAGGGCATTTGTCTTGCATGTAGCCAAGCACGTAGCCAAGCCGGGATCCCCACCATCCCCATATGGTCTCCTGAGCAATGCCAGGAGTGATTCCTGAGTGCAGAGCCAGGAGTAACCCCCAAGCATTGCCAAGTATGACCCCAAAAGCCTATATATATATATATATATATGTATATATATGTGTGTGTGTGTATATATATTGGTATGTATGTATTTGTATGTATGTATGTATATATACACATACATACATACCAACTCAGTTCTTTAGAGTTAACTGGTTTTTGTGACTATTATTCACCATCATTCAAGGGCTTTTAAAAATCAGATCTTGGGCTGGAGTGATAGCACAGCGGGTAGGGCATTTGCCTTGCACATGGTCGACCCGGGTTCGATCCCCAGCATCCCATATGCTCCCCCAAGCCAGAGTAATTCCTGAATTCCTGAGTGCAAAGTCAGGAGTAACTCCTGAGCATCGCTGGTTGTGACCCCCCCAAAAAAAATTAAAAAAAAATCAGATCTTTTCAGGAGTCTCTGAGAAGTTGCTGGAGGAGTTATTTCCTGGGGTGAAGTTTCCTGAAGAGTGCAACATCATTCCAAGTTGGTATTTGTCAGTACACTGATGATGTAATGGTTTAATAGTACAGTTCTTTTTCTTTTTATTTCAATAGTTGATATTTTAAGAAGTAATTTTAACTGCTTTTCAATTTATTTAAAACTCAAGGCACTCTAAATTTCTCTCCAAGGCACATAAAAACATAACATTATACTTTGTGTGGTGCTGTCTGATGCTAATATCAGTTGATCTTGCAAGCCACATTTACTAGTGAATGTGGGAATTATGTGAGACTGTGATTCCAGCTTTGACTAAATAGAAAGATCAAGACCTTGGACTAAATTAAAATATCAAGCTGACTACGAAACCAGGACCTATGTTACAAACAGGAGCTGGTCTGCAAGCTGCGATACACACAGTGATCATAATTTCAAAGGAAAATTTGGAACAATGATGAAAATATTTTGTGTAACAAATCTAGAAATTTCTGTGAACTATTTGTGGAATAAAATTATCTGTGAAGTCATAGAGCTCTTAATCCAGAGGACATTTTGGTCTATTCCAATGTTGGGTGGAACTTAGACTTAATATTCTCTCGGCCTGACGAGGCCATAGGAAGGAAGCAAATGGCCCCCAGATTCATTGGCATGGACAGAACAAATACTTCCTCCTGCTTTCCTAGTAGCTTGCACCTTGACCTTTAGGGTTTATTAGGCTTCACATTATTTAGAGACTCCAATTTTGTTCTTCCCCAAGAGAAAAATCAAAACACCACCACCGTTTCCTTTTATCTTTTTTTTTTTTTTTTTGCTTTTTGGGTCACACCTGGAGATGCACAGGGGTTACTCCTGGCTCTGCACTCAGGAATTATTCCTGGCGGTGCTCAGAGGACCATATGGAATGCTGGGAATCGAACCCGGGTCAGCCACGTGCAAGGCAAACACCCTACCCGCTGTGCTATTGCTCCAGCCCCTCCTTTTATCTTTTATTCTCTTTATTTCCACTTACAGAGGACCTACTTACAACTGTACGTCTCACACATTCCTAAGTATATTTAGGGTATACTTAGAGTTGCTACCTTCCCAAATAGTCTAAAGAACTATTGTTTATTCTAAAATCCTTTTAAGACCTTTTCTCCTCATCTCTTCTCCCCCTTCTTCTCCCTCCCAACCCCCCCGCATCCCACTTTTTGCTGATATTGTTGTACTGACCCAGCCAGGGTCACAAACAGTCAACTGCAGTGCTTGCCCACTTTTGGATTCAGTACTGGTGTGGGGTTATAGCGATTGGTTGCAGTGCTTGCTAGGGTTTGCACACTTAGTTGGAGCACTTGTATACTTAGCGCTCAGACACACTTGGTTGCGGTTGCCAGAGATCACATACTCCAGGGACCCCAGATGGCAGTGCCAAAGAGATTGCCCTCGCCATGTGGGGTGGTACCAGGGACTGAACTCGTGACCTCACACTTACTGAGCACTCGCCAATCCTTCCGTCCCTATAAAAATCTTAGTGGGAATGTCTCATTTCCCAGAATTTGTCTTATTTCCCCTGATCTAGGTTTCCTGTGCATCAATAGACCTATCATTTTTCTAAATATGTTTTCTGCTCTAAATTCCTGTCAGATGCCAGTATATGTGGGAAGAATCATCCAAAGTGTCAGCCCAAGGGTGACTTTCTTTACAGCTGGCTAGAGACTTAAAATACCAAGGTGACTCTGTAATGGAGAATTCAGCTCTGTCCATCTCCTTGTTTTTCCATCCTAGGTTTCTGCCTAAACATGACTCAACCACCACATGCTAATTCAAGCCCACTGTATGGGAAAAGGGTGAAGGAAGCACCTGCCCCAGATGTAATTTGCTTATATTATGGCTGCTCATATCCACCTATTCCAAGTCCTTAGCAATACTTGGATTTAGTGTAATCGGTTATTAGCATAGGAGATAAAGGTCAGATTCAGGTTGATCTCCTTTATCCGGGAGATGAAGGTCTGACAGACATTGAAATGATCCAGATCTCTTAAAAAGCAAAAAATAAGAACACTACCCCTAGCAGCTGGTGCTTTGGCAAATGCATCCCTTCTAGCTCCCTTCCAAACATCCTGACTCGTGTTTAGAACAGGGGGTAGAGCTGGTAAGAAGCAGTCAAGAAACCTTTTCTGATCTGCTCTTAGTGAAGCGTGCAGCAGTGTCCCCCTGCTGACCACAAGAAATGTGCCCTCTGCACTCAGAGGCAGAGTTAGATCCTTAGATCACTGCTTGTTAAAGAAACATATTGTGATATAGCCATGCATGTAAGCCTAAAGGAAGCAGAATGTACCCATTTCCTATGCTGCTAAAAATCACAGTACTTGTGAATGCCCAACACTTTTCTCTTAGGAGGGAGCGAACTTACCTGCTTGGGCATCAATGACCTCGCTGCCTGCCCGTTGACCCCTTAGCCTCCTGTGTCTTTGATGTCCACTAAGCTGAACTTCAGCAGCCTGCTTGTATGTTTCCCACAGGAAGCCCTGCAGACTTAGCACATTCCACAGGATGTGTGCTTCCTTCCTGAACGCCTCTGAAAACTGTGGCTGATAAGTACGCCATTGTCTTGAGGAGAGATCTCTGCTGATGGGAACAGAAACCCCTCTCAGCTCAGCTCTGCACAGGGAGGATATTGACTATTTTTAGGAGGGAGGGGAGAAATAATATAGTGGCAATGCGCTTGCTTTGCAAGTGGTGATCTGGGTTTGATCCCTGATGCCATGTATGGTCCCTTGAGGCTCCAGGAGTGGCAAGAATAAAACCTGAGCAATGCTGGATGTGGCCCAAATATATATATATATATATATATATATATATGATATGTATATCATATATATATAGACACACATACATATAATCATAAAGACTGAATTAGGTATGAAAGGAATTCTCTACAGTAGCAACAAATCTCACAATGGAGATGTTACTGGTGCCTGCTCGAGCAAATCAATGAATAACGGGATGACTTCGCATAGAAAAGAAGCTCAGTTACCTGGGACATGGATCATTGACTAAATCATTGTCTTGCAGGCATGAGGCCATGAGTTTAATTCCCAGTGCCCCATAAATGAGCTGAACGTGCTCTGACAACCCTGCTTTTACCATCCGCATTGCTGCAAGTTATTTCCAGCCACACCAGCACCACATGTGCTCAGTAGCATAGGTAAAGGTTGGATTGCTAGCAAAACCACAGGCAAATGTGGGAGCAGCCCATCAAGTGTGTGTGTGTAATCAACCACGCACACAGCAACAGAGGGAAGGGTAGGGAATGGGAGAAGCTGTGCTTCTAAGTTAACTAAAACAGAACACAAAATACTTTAGACTGAAGTAAAAGAATTACAAGTTATTATTTTTAATATTTGGTTTTGAAACTTTGTGAGACATAAAAGTAATAAGCACTTCTTAATAAAGTAGGGGTTCCTGGTCAAAAATGCCCTTCCTTACATGTTTATTCAACATAGGCAAGTAGAGAAAGGAAGAAACGAAGAAAGAAATGAAAGAAAGAAAGAAAGAAAGAAAGAAAGAAAGAAAGAAAGAAAGAAAGAAAGAAAGAAAGAAAGAAAGAAAGAAAGAAAGAAAGAAAGAAAGGCAGGCACTCAGATTAGAAAGATAGAAAATGGCCTGTGTGCACAATACACATATAGAAAATTCTAAAGACCCTCCTTCCCCCCCCAAAAAAAAAACCTGTTAGAATTCATAAACGTGGTAAACTAGAAAAAAAATAACATACAAATATATTGTATTTGAGTGAAACAGATATATAATTTATTTTTATATCTGAGCAATGAATTGCCATGAAGGAAAATTTAGAGAGCTAGCCTAAGGCGTCGAAGAACACGCTTCTGGATTTGATCCTCAACACAAGGTCCTCAAACACCACCAAAAGCAAAGCTCCAAGCACTGAGCAGGTGGTAACCCCAGAGTGCAGCTAGTTGTGCACGACACCACCCTTCCAAAGAAAACAACGAAATGCTTAGAAATAAAATAAACTAAGGAAGTAAACTATTCTCTTATATACATTCTCCGTCCCTCTGGGAAAGCCTGGCAAGCTACTGAGAGTATCCCACCCGCACGGGAGAGCCTGGCAAGCTCCCCATGGCGTATTCGATATGCCAAATACAGTAACAATAATGGGTCTCATTCTCCTGACCCTGAAAGAGCCTCCAATACTGGACCTTTTGTAAGAATGAGTAAGGAGAGTAACGAGTAAGGTAAAAATCTCAGGGCTGGGACGAATGGAGACATTACTGGCACCTGCTTGAGCAAATCGGGTGACAGCGATACAGTGATACAGTGAAGAAAGTAAACGATCTGTACACTAAAACTGTAAGATATTAATGTGATAAATAGAAGAAATCACAAATAGGTGAAAAGATATTCTCTAGGAGGAGTTAATATTGTTAAAATGTCCAAACAGGGCAGAGGAGATAGTACAGCAGGTAAGATGCTTGCCTGATGCCATGCAGCCAACCCGGGTTCAATCCCTGACATCCCATATGGTACCCAGAGCTTACCAGGAGTGATTCCTGAGTTCAGAGCCAGGAGCAACACCTGAGAATTACCGATTGTGGTTCAGAAACCTCCAAAATAAATAAAATCAGATGTCCAAACTGCTCAAAGTGATATGCAAATTTAATGTAGGCCCTATCAAAATTCCAGTAGCTTTTTTTTTTCACAGAAAAAACATATTCTGAAATATCTATGGAACTCCAAAAGACCATAAGTAACAAAAACAATTTTAGAGGCATCACACATCTCCTGACTTTAAACTGAATTATTTAGCTATTATAATCAAAACAGTATGGTATTGATACAAAGACTCACGGTGGGTCAGAGAGATGGTACAGAGAGATGTGCCCTGTAGGCTACAGGGCATAAAGCAATTGCCTTGTAAGCCATGAATCTGGATTCTAGCCACAGTACCACATATGGTCCCCCAAGCCCTGCCAGGAGTGATCCCTGAGCACAGAGCCAGGAGTAATCAATGAGCACTGCTAAATATAGCCTAGGTCCCCTGTCCTCATACCCCCATTCAGACTCATGGCTGAATAGAACAAAATAGAAAGCTCAGAAATAGACATTTTCTGGGGCTGGAGCAATAGCACAGCAAGTAGGGCGTTTGCCTTGCACGCGGCCGATCCGGGTTCGATTCCCAGCATCCCATATGGTCCCCTGAGCACTGCCTGGGTGATTCCTGAGTGCAGAGCCAGGAGTAAGCTCTGTGCATTGCCGGGTGTGACCCAAAAAGCAAAAAAAAAAAAAAAGAAATAGACATTTTCTACCTAATTAATTAATATTTGATAAGAGAACCAAGAATGTCAGTGGGGAGAAGATAGTCTTGTCAATAAATAAAAACTGAATAGCCATCTTCAAAAGAATAAAACTAGATCACTATCCTATTCCATACATAATAATGAACTCAAAATGAGTTAAGGATCTGAATCTTAGCCCAGAAATAAAAAAAAGTAGTAACAAGAAAGCATAAGGCAGAAACTTCTTTTGTTGCTGTTGTTGGCATTTTTCGTTTGTTTTTGGGGAACCCCTGGTGGCAGTACTTAGCGCTTATTCCTAGCTCTGCACTCAGAGGTCTCTCCTGGGAAACTATCTCCCAGGTATCAAACTCAGGCAGGTCACATGTAAGGCTAATGCTCTACCTACCTGCTGTACTGATGACCCTAGGCAGAAATTTCTTGGCATTGGTCTAGGAGATGATTTTTCCAACTTAACACCATAAGTAAAGGTACAAAAGCAAAAATAAACAAATGAGAATACATCAAACTAAAAAACTATACAGCAAAAGAAATGCTAGGGATATAGCACAGAAGTAGAATACTTTTCTGACAGGTGTGAGGTCCTGGGTTTGATTCCTGATACTCAGGCTCAAAATAATAATACAAAAACAAAGTCCTCCAAAACTTTTCTCAACTATGAGATATCACCTCATACCAATGAGAATGGCATATATCAAAAAGTTCAGAGTATTTTAAAAATGTGATAAGAAATGAACCCATATTCACTGTTGGTAGGAATGCTGTCTGATTCAGTCTCTATAAATATAGTATGTAAACTTTTCAAATATAAATATTAAAAACAGAATTACCTTATGTATGACATGGAAGAGAACATTTTCAAAACACATATGCAATAAGGAGCTTGTATGTACAGCATACAAGGTATTTAAACAACTCTGTAGCAAATAAAAACACAACAAATATCCCAATATAAAAATGGGCAGAGTTGATCATTATTTATTATCAGGGAAATGTAATTCAAAACAACAAGGTATCATCTTACACCAGTGAGAATGGCTTACATCAAAGATACTGGAAATAATAGTGTTAGTGCGATGAGATGAAAAAGCTATTCTTGGAGCCAGAGCGATAGTACAGCAGATAGGGCATTTGCCTTGCACACGGCCAACCTTAGTTTGGCATCCCATGAGGTTCCCTGAGCTTGCCTAGAGTGATCCCTTAGCACAGAGCCGGGAGTAACCCTTTGCACCACTGGGTGTGGCTCAAAACCAAAAAAATCCCAGACAAACAAAAAAGGAATTTTTGTTCACTGATAGTAGGAATGTTGTCTGGTTCAGCCTTTTATGGAAAGCAATATGGAAGTTTCTCAAAAAAGCAAGTATAAAGCTTCTTTATGACCCATCTACTAACTGCTTGCCATCTACCTTTAAACACTGATCAGAAAAGATATCGGCACAAAACTGGTGCCCACTGCCGCTCTCAGTGCTATAAGCCAGAATATGGAAACACCGAATTTCGACAACAGAATGGAGAAAGAACTTGTGGTAATATCATGCAGTTGAATACTATGTGGCCACAAGGAAAACGAAATCATGCATTTTACTGGAATTTGGATGGGACTGGAGGGCATTGTGTGAAGTGAAACGAGTCAGGGGACAAACACCGATGACGTCACATAACTGTAGTGGTTAGGGACACAAAACAAGGTTAAAGACAATACATACTGAAAACTAACCTAGGATTCTAGAGTGGTTTTTTAAAAAAATTATTTATTTTTTAATTAGTGAGTCACTGTGAGGGTACAGTTACATATTTTCATGCTTGTATTTCCCTCATGCAATGTTCGAGAGCCCATCCCTCCACCAGTGTCCATTCTCCACCACCAATGAACCCAGTATCCCTCCCACCCCCCAATCCCATGCCCCCACCCCACCCCGCCTCTGTGGCAGGGCATTCCAATTTGTTCTCTCTCTCTCACCTTTTGGGTGTTGTGGTTTGCAATAGGGGTATTGAGTGGCCATCATGTTCAGTCTCTAGTCTACTTTCAGCACGCATCTCCCTTCCCGAGCGGGATCTCCAATAACATTTTACTTGGTGTTCCCTTCTCTATCTGGGATGTCTTTCCCCCAGCATGTTAGGCCAGCTTCCAAGCCATGGAGTCAACCTCCTGGTATTATATACTACTATTCTTGGGTGTTAGTCTCCTACTCTGTTATTTTATATTCCACAGATGAGTGCAATCTTTCTATGTCTGTCCCTCTCTTTCTGGCTCATTTCATTTAGCATGATACTTTCCATGTTGATCCACTAATATGCAAAGTTCATGACTTCATCTTTTCTAACAGCTGCATAGCATTCCATTATATAGATGTACCAAAGTTTCTTTAACCAGTCATCTGTTCTGGGGCACTCCGGTGTTTTCCAGGTTCTGGCTATTGTAAACAGTGCCTCGATGAACATGTAAGTGCAGATGTCATTTTGACTATCCTTTTTTGTTTCTCCAGGACATATTTCCAGAAGTGCTATTGCTGGATCAAATGGAAGCTCAATTTCTAATTTTTTGAGAAGCTTCCATATTGTTTTCCAAAGGGGCTGGACCAGTCGGCATTCCCACCAGCCGTATAGAAGGGTCCCTTTCTCCCCACATCCTCTCCAACAGCGTTGCTTTTGTTCTTTTGGATGTGTGCCATTTAGAGTGAAGTTTTTGAATAGCAGATTAAGAGGAGTAGGTGGTTGGGATGGGATTCTGGAGCATTGAGGTGGGCTGGGGGGGCGTGTCTTGGGCACTTTGGTGGTGCTGAAGTAATTATGAGGTAGAACTGTGTACACTAGGCCATAAATTTCAAGATTTATTGTAAGCACATAGCCTAAACTATAATTAAAAAATTAAAAATAAATTAAATTGAGCAGAGGCTTTAAATAACCGTCTCCCCCCGTTGGCCAACGGGTACATGAAAAGTATATGATTAATGTTCAACCTTGCTATCAGCAGCGACATGCAAATCAAACATCACAATGAGATACTACCTCTCACTCGATAGGATATCTGTTATCTAAAAAGTGAAACAACATGCCGGTAAGAAGCAGAGAAAAAGGAATCCCAGTAGCCTGTTGGTGGAATGTAGACTGGCTCAGCCACTATTGAAAACAGTAGTGTTTGTTGAGTTTCCTCAAGACATGAAAACAGGGCTTAGGCATGTGACTCAGCAACTGGGCAATCGCCTTGTATGTATGAGGCTCTGGGTTCTACCCCTGGCAAGAGTGGCATGAAGTGGAGGGAGTGAAGAAAAAAAATGTTTTTTTTTCAAGGTGATTATCGATGATTTTATTTTATTTTATTTTATTTTATTTTATTTTTTAATTCTTTTATTGATTCACCATGTGGAAAGTTACAAAGCTTTCAGGTTTAAGTCTCAGTTATACAATGCTCAAACACCCATCCCTTCACCAGTGCACATATTCCACCACCAAGAATCATGATATACCTCCCTGCTTCCCCCCACCTCCCCAGCCCCCCACCCCGCATGTGTAACTGGTAAATTTCACTCTACTTTCACTTTACTTTGATTACATTCAATATTTCAACAAAAAATTAACTATTATTGATTTGGAGTTTCTCCCCCCTAAAGTCGATCTGCTGAAAAGAAAGCATTTGGTAATTTGTTTTCCATGGCTGAGAATGAAGAGATATGAAGTCAGGAGGCCGCACTAGCAGCAGCATAGTTTTGGATTTCTGTATTTTAGTAAAAAAATGTTTGTTTGTTTTTTTGCTTTTTGGGTCACACCTGGCGATGCACAGGGGTCACTCCTGTCTCTGCACTCAGGAACCACCCCTGGCAGTGCTCAGGGGTCCATATGGGATGCTGGGAATCGAACCCAGGTCGGCCGTGTACAAGGCAAACGCCCTACCCACTGTGCTATCACTCCAGCCCCAGAAAAAAATTTAAAAAAAAAGAAATTAAAATAGATCTGTTGGGGGACTGGAGCGATAGCACAGTGGGGAGGGCGTTTGCCTTGCATGCGTCCGACCCGGGTTCTATTCCCAGCATTCCATATGGTTCCCTGAGCACCGCCAGGGGTAATTCCTGAGTGCATGAGCCAGGAGTAACCCCTGTGCATCACCAGGTGTGACCCAAAAAACCAAAATAGATCTGTTGTATGATACAGCAGTACCACTTCTGGGGTATTAATAAAAAAAATAGAAAAGAAATCATTGCTTCTAACAGATCCATATACTCCCATTTATTTTTTTCAAATTTATTTTATTTATTTATTTTTCCAACACCCATCCCTTCACAAACCACCGATGTCCCCTCACCCACCCCCTCCCTGCCTCTGGGGCAGGTTCTCTCTCTCTCTCTCTCTCTCTCTCTCTCTCTCTCTCTCTCTCTCTCTCTCTCTCTCTCCTTTCCTTCTGTTCAGGTATTCCAAGTCTTGGTTCACCCTTAAAAGATTATAGGAATCAGAGAATTTATCCATTTCTTCCAGGTTCTCTTGTTTTGTCACGTAAAGATTCTCAAAGCAATCTCTGAAGAGCCTTTGAATTTCTGTGGTTTCTGTTGTGATGTCCTCTCTTTCGTTTCTGATTCAATTTATTAGGGTTCTCTCTCTCTTTCATTGTAAGCGGTCTTGGATGGACAGTGAAATGAGTCAGAAGGAGAGGGACAGACATAGAATGACTGAACTCATTTGTGGGATATATAAAAAACATAGTATGAACCTAAGGCCCAAGGACAATAAAAACAAGGGCCAGGAGAATTGGTTCATGGTTGGAAGCTTGCCTCAAGGGCTAGGGAGAAGGGACCCTTGGGATAGAAATGGCACCACTGTGACAATGATGGTTGGAAGGGATCACTCAGAATGGGAGGTGTGTGCTGAACGTGGGTAAAGAGCCAGACATGATGGCCTCTCAGCATCTGTACTGCAAACCATAACGCCCAAAAGGATGGTGGGGTGGTGGGGAGAGGAGAGAGAAAGAAGGAAAGTGTCTGCCATAGAGGCAGGCTGGGGCAGGGCTGACAGTGGGAGGGATACTGGGGACATTGGTGGTAGGAAATGTACACTGATGGAGGGATGGGTGTTGGAACATTGTATGACTGAAACCTGATCATGAAAGCTTTGTAATTGTGTATCTCACAGTGATAGGAAGGAAGGAAGGAAAGAAGGAAGGAAGGAAGGAAGGAAAGAAGGAAGGAAGGAAGGAAGGAAGGAAGGAAGGAAGGAAGGAAGGAAGGAAGGAAGGAAGGAAGGAAGGAAGGAAGGAAGGAAGGAAGGAAGGAATTTTCTGGAATCCCAAAAAATAATTCAAATGATCAATGAAACCAAAAGGCTGATTCTCTGAAAAAAATAAACAAGATTGTGTACTCCCGTATTTGTAGCAATTTTATTCACAGTCATATGGAAACTAAGTGTCTATTAACAGACAAATAAAATGTAGTCCAAATAGTACACATTGAAATATTATTCAGGGGCTGGAGGATAGTACAGCGGGTAGGGCGTTTGCCTTGCATGTGGCCGACCCAGGTTTGATTCCCAGAATCCTATATGGTCCCCTGAGCACCATCACTGCCAGGAGTAATTCCTGAGTGCAGAGCCAGGAGTAACCCCTGTGCATTGTTGGGTGTGACCCAAAAAGAAAAAAAAAAGAAATATCATCAGCCTTGAAATGGAAGAATATCCTGTCCTTTATAACAAATGGACAAACGCGAAGAATAAAGTGCTAAGTGAAATAAAGCCAGAATAAGAATGGCATCACTTTGGGGAGGGAAACATAGTATAGCTGGAAGGACACTTGCCTTGTGCATGGTCCACATGAGCTCCATCCTTGCATCCCACATGGCCCCACCCCCAACCCTCATGGCCCCACCCCCAACCCTGAAGTAATACCTGAGTGCAGAACCAGGAGTAACCCCTGAGCATCACCAGGTATGGCCGGCCAAAGAAATAAACAAACAAATGAACAAATGGTGTCACTTATATATAGAATCCTAAAAAAGTTAAACAAACAAACAAAAAATAGAATAAAAGTTGATGATTTCTGGAGTCTGGATGATGTTTGTATGTGTTTGTGTGTATGTGGTGGGGGAGGGGAATGGGAAGAAGTCTGTGAAAAGGTAAAAACTTTTACATTTAGGATGAATAAGTATAGTATTTAGGATGAATAAGTATAGTATCCAGAGCAGGTAGTGGCTTGTTCCTTGTCATCTCATATGGTCCCCCAAGCACCACCAGGAGTGACCCCTGAGCGGACAGCCAGGAGTAAACCCTGAGCACTGCTGGATGTCACCTCAAAACATAACAAAACAAAATAGAATAAGTTTGAGGACATAATGCTTAATACATTGAGTAATACTGTACTGTGTAATTGGAATTTTCTAAGCATGGAACTTAATTGTTTACATGCACACACAGAAAGGTAATTGTGTGTGTTGTGAACTCAATTGTGGGAATTTGTGACAATGCATGTATAAGTCAAATACTCATATCATATACTTTGAATGTTTAATGATTTTATGAATACCACAATAAATTAGGGCTAACAAATTTAAAAAGACATTTAAAATATATAAAGACATGTGTAAAAAGTTTTTAATTCAAACTTTTTATTGAATCACCATGTGGAAAGTTACAAAGTTCTCAAGTTTATGTCTCAGTTATACAATATTCAAACACCCATCCCTTCACCAGTGCCCATATTCCACCACCAAAAAACCCAGTATATTCCCTGCCCCCACCCCCCACCCTCGACTGTATAACTGATGAATTTCATTTCATTTTCTCTTTACCTTGATTACGTTCCATATTTCAACACAGAACTCACTATTGTTGTTGGAGTTTCCACCCAAGAAAGACAGCCCTACTACCAAGGAAGCATTTGATAATTAATTTTCCATTGCTGAGAATGAAGAGATATGTAGCCCCACTGCTTTTTCCTTTTTCTTTTTTTTTCTCCCTCATCCCCCTTCCCACGCCTCATAGTATTGTGTACGCCATGCCGCATTTCTCCCTGAAAATGGGAAACAACTGGGAAAGAGGGATATTTCCTCTTCTCGGCCGGTGTGGGGCTTTTGCTTAGTTCACAGTTCAGAGAAGTGGCTGCTACATTAATAACCTTCAATATTTCAACAAAAACTCACTGTTATTATTTGAAGTTTTCCCCCCCCCCTCAAGTCAGACCTGTTCAAAAGGAACCGTTTCACATTGCTGACAATAATAGATGTTAAGTCTCTTAAGTTTGGATTTCTGTATAACGTCCAGGGAAAATTCTGCCAGAAATTGCATAGCCCAGCTCACAGTCCCAGTGCATTGCTGTAAGAAGTCTCTGGAATCAAAGTCTTTAGGTGCAGAGGGTCCGTTTCACTCTCAGCAGCTCCGAATTTATCTGGGCCGAGGGCGTGCCGGTTACACCCACTTCCCATGATTCCCTAGGAGCCCCAAGTGTAAAAACCGAATACCTGTGGGTTTGGAGTCTTAGAAGATGGCGCCTGCCATGTGGGTGCTGCCGCCACCGCTGCCATTTTCCGTGCAGGAAGACAAGGTGGGGAGGAAAGATCCACCCCCAGGCAGCACAGAGTTGCAGCCCAGTTCACAGTCCCAGTGCATTGATTGCTATTAGAAGCTGCTCTGAATGCCCGAATGTGTTAGGTCTCTGGAATCAAAGTCTTTAGGTGCAGAGGGTCCGTTTCACTCTCAGCAGCTCTGAATTTATCTCTAAAAACGTCATTTTTTTTTCCAATTTTATTAGTTTATTTTTAATTAGAGAGTCATCGTGAGGGTACAGTTACAGATCCATACATCTTTATGCTCATGCTTCCCCCATACAAAGTTCAATAACCCATCCCTTCACCAGTGCCCATTCTCCACCACCCGTAAACCCAACATCCCTCCCCCCCTCCCCAGACCCGTGCCCCCCATCCCACCCTGCCACTATGGCAGGGAATTCCCTTTTGTTCTCTCTCTCTGATTAGGTGTTGTGGTTAAAAACGTCATTTTTAAAGTGATGCTTTCTTGCTACATTGATTAAAACAACAACAACAACAACAGAATCTTGGATCCACTCTCATCTTTAACGAGTCAAATTTCTGAAATGAGGCCCTGAATCTGAATTTTTCAGCAGTCTGAAGAGCCCATTTTTGTTGTTTGTTTGGGGGCCACACCTGGCGATGCTCAGGGGCTACTCCTGGCTCTGCACTCAAGAATCACTCCTAGCAGTGCTCAGGGGACCGTATGGGATGCTGGGGTTCGAACTCTGGTCAGCCACATGCAAAGCAATCACTTTACCTGCTGTATTATCTCAATGGCCTCTTGAGAGCACATTTGACATTAAACTATGCAACCACTGTCACAAATTAGTAATATTCCACTGTTATGTTTTCCTTTTTTGTATATTTACTAGTTATTCCTGCAGAATCTCCTGCCCCTGGGGCCAGGCTGTCTTCACCAGGGCCCTCTCAGAAGGGGGCCGGGTTGAGTTTCCCTGCCCGCCACAAGCAGAGTCCCAGCAGCCGAAAACCTCCAGAACCCAGCCACAGCCATGCTCAAGGTCACTCTCCACATGCTTGGACAAGCCTCACACATGAAGGAACCGACAGAGGAACCCAGGTATGTGGGATCCGTGGCTGAGATCAAGCCTGCTCGGAGCTGGACTGGGCCTCCTCCACCCAGATTTCCAGTTTTCCAGTAGCTTGGCAGCCACACCCACAAACTCCCACTGCGCCCCCGCCACCCGTGCCACGTAATCTCATCAACTGCCAAGATCCAGAGACTGTAAAACAAAGCTCCTGGAAGAGAGCAATGCAATTTTTCCTGGGCTGTGTGACTTCTTTATTTTTATTTTTTATTTTTTATATTTTTCCTGCACGACAGAGCCTGGCAAGCTCCCCGTGATGTATTTGATGTGTGAAAAGCAGTAACAACAACATGCTCTTCATGTTCCTGGAGTGAGCAGATGTCATTGGGCTACAGTAGCATGCGACAGGGACAAATTAAGACGTTACTGGCATCTGGTCAAGCAAATTGATGAACAATGGGATGATAGTGACAGTGACAGTGACTAGTTATTCCTATTACTATTCCTGTATGAAAAAATGTAATACAAATTTTATACTAGGTTTAAGTAGAATTTATCATAAACCTGTATTTTTATTACATGTTTTGTTAGCACAAAGAAAAAGCCAATTAAAAAAAAAGAAAAAAGACACTTCAAAAGATCACTGTATCACTTGTCACGGTCATCCCATTGCTCATCAGTTTGCTTGAGCAGGCACCAGTAACCAGTAATGTCTCCATTTTGAGACTTGTTGTTACTGTTTTTGGCATATTGAATACACCACGGGGAGCTTGCCAGGCTTTGCCGTGTGGGCAGGATACTCCCGGTAGCTTGCTGGGCTTTCCGAGAGGGACTGAGGGATCAAACCCGGGTTGGCAGCATGCAAGGCAAACGCCCTACCTGCTTTGCTATTGTTCCAGCCCACTTCAAAAGACAATAAACATTATATTCAGCAGGACATATGTATTTCTTGGGAGATATGTTGTCCAAACTGCACCTCTCCAAAATTACTCCACATCTGATATTGATTGTATTATGTAACAAAATCCTGCCTAATCTATATTTTCTCCACAAAGTACTTAATATATACACATATGTTCAATGTACAGCATACATGTATATATATGCACACATAGATTTAAAAGTACAAATAAATTTTGGTTAATCTCCTAAATTAAGTATTTTTAGTGAATTAATAATTTCATAGTATCAATTAGTTGTTAATATGCATAAAGTTCAAAGCATGCACAGACCTGTATATGAATTTGCGATAGAAAATAAATTCGTGTAATTGACAGAATAGAAGTACTGAACTAATTTGACAGCCAAAATTACAGTACTCAGTTAGAATCCATGTTTAAAATTAAAACATTTTGAGATAAAGAAAAGACTGGTTTTATGTGTTAAAGAAGTACTATTAAGGATATTTTGGGAACTTTCAGAGGTAGCAAAATGTGACAGGGAAAAACTCTAAGAATTATCAGGCTTTTTGGTAATTGAAATTCAAACTCAGACCAGAGCTGCCTAATCTCCAAAGACTTTTTCCTCTTGGGGCTGGAGCGACAGCACAGCAGGTAGGGCGTTTGCCTTGCATGCTGCCAACCTGGGTTTGATTCCCTCAGTCCTTGCACTCGGCCAACCCGGGTACGATTCCCAGCATCCCATAGGGTCACCCAAGCACTACTAGGCGTAGTTCCTGAGTGCAGAGCCAGGAGTAACCCCTGAGCATCGCTGTGTGTGACCCAAAAAGCAAACAACAACAACAACAAAAAAAAAACCTATTTCCTCTTGAGAGAACAGGAGCGGGGCCTCGAAAATAGAGGACAAAAGTATTAGCTCCAAGTTTGGACTCAGATACCAAATTCTAAAGCGCCGAGAGGCACACGTCAGTCTAGGATATAGATATCTTTGGAATAAAGCTTTTTTGGGACGTGAATGGTATTTATTTTAGACACAAAATTTCCAGCTCCAAATGGGGCGAAAATCTTCCTTCCTTTCGAAGCCTGCTTCCCTCCACCAGAATGTTAAGACACAGCTCACTTGTCCAAGGCCAGGGGCTCTAGGACTCCTTTGAAAAAGTTCACTTTTCCCTTCTGGCCTCCTGCCCGTCGCAGGTCCCGGGGCCTAGCTCTGTGCCAACGACCACAGCCCCCAGCGCGGCTGCAGTGAAGCAGCATTTTCTACCTCGGGGGTTTGGCTGCCCACTCCAGGTCGGGCAGCGTGTCCCAGGGGAATCCTCGGGACACAGAACGCATTTTGTGCCTGATGAATGCAGTTCTGTGTGGGGCCTCCTTCCCAAACCTGTCATTAACCGACACCCTTGTTCCCTGCTTCCTGGAAAAGTTCCTGCACAGGTTTTAAAGCTGTAACAGGTTTTACATCCTTATGGATTTGAGTTTAACTTGAGGGCTTTACAGAAGCGCTATTTAAACCCTGGACAGACCTGCCCCACAGGGCAGAGGGGAGAGGGGGAGAGGGGAGAGAGGGCGCGTTCGTGTGGGGAGCTGCAGCGTATCACAAGCCCTTAAACAAGAAAACTCCAATTTCCAGGAATGTGCTGCCTGTTCCTCCCAAGCTTCTTTGGCACGCGTTGCCCATATATTTGCCATTATCCCTTTTAAAAATTGATTTTCCATAGAGCTAGAAGCTCTGGATCTAGAATAATCCACTTTGTCTTTGGAATCGGAGACAAGCACGCACTTGACAGCATAACCTTCATCTAGAGCAAGGTATCTGAGGCTCAGCATTACTGACGTTTCAGGTCGGGTACTTGTTTGTTGAAAGAGTTATCTCGTGCGTGCAAGGATGAGGAACAGATTCTGACACTTGCTAAATGCTGCATCGCAGGCAGCAGGCAACAGCCGTTTTGTTTTGGTGGATTTCTGCCTCCAAGCAGTAAGCTGAACTCTGGCCTTATCCTTAAATGGAAAGCTTTGAGCCCAGCATTTTTCCTCTAGGAACTCGAATTCACTTGCCAACTTTGAAACCTAGCCAAGAGCTTCGACTCACTTCTTTATATTCTACCGTTTACTGGTTCCCGCGAGCAACCTTCAAATCTCACGAATTCCCTTTGCACTCAAATAAGCAACTTTGTTTTTCTAGCCAATCCAGCCAGAAACCTGGAGTCATCTTTGACACTCCCATAGCTTCCTGTCCACGCCCCCCCAACACACACACACACATATGCTGCGTCACTCAAGGTCCTGACAAGATAGAGACAACAAATGGAGTATCTTAGAACACTGCAGTGGATTGTCTTTAAATGTGTGGTGGCTGGCCAAGCAAGTGAAAACAGAGATAAATAAATGGGACTATCTCAAACTAAGAAGCTTCTGCACCTCAAAAGAAACAGTGACCAAAATACAAAGACAATCTACAGAATGGGAAAGGATATTTGCGCAGTACCCATCCGATAAAGAGTTGATATCAAGGACATATACAAGGCACTGGTTGAACTTCACAAGAAGAAAACTGCTGACCCAATAAAAAAAATGGGGTGATGAAATGAACAGAAACTTTCCCAAAGAAGAAATCTGAATGGCTGAGAGGCACATGAGAAAATGTTCAACATCACTAATCATCAGGGAGATGCAGATCAAAACAACAATGAGATATCATCAGATACCACAGAGACTGGCCCACATCCCAAAAAACAAAAGCAGCCAGTGTTGGCGTGGATGTGGGGAGAAAGGGACTCTCCTTCACTGCTGGTGGGAATGCCGACTGATTCAGGAAAACAATATGGACTATTCTCAAAAAATTAGAAATTGAGCTTCCATTTTACCCAGCAATACCACTTCTGGGAATATATCCCGAAGAGGCAAAAAGGTATAGTAGAGATGACATCTGCATTTCTATGTTCATTGCAGCACTGTTTACAATAGCCCCAATCTGGAAAAAACCAGAGTGCCCAAAAATAGATGACTGGTTAAAGAAACTCTGGTACATCTACACAATGGAATACTATGTAGCTGTCAGAAATCATGAAGTCATGAAATGAGTCAGAAAGAAAGAGACAGACATAGGAAGGTTGCACTCATATGTGGAATATAAAGTAGCTGAGATGTACAAGCTTGCAATGATGCAATTTCTGGCAGATATTTCTCTGGACTTAGTTACTAAAATACAGAAATTCAAAACCATGTGGCCACTAGTGTGACTGCTCGACCTCATATCTCTTCATTCTCAGCAATGGAAAACAAATTATCAAATGCTTCCTTTTCAGCAGGTCCGACTTTAGGGGGGGAGAAACTCTAAACAATAATAATGAGTTTTTTTGTTGAAATATTGAATGTAATCAAAGTAAAGTGAAAGTAAAGTGAAATTTATCAGTTACACAGGCGGGGTGGGGGGCTGGGGAGGTGGGGGGTTGTGATTCTTGGTGGTGGAATATGTGCACTGATGAAGGGATGAGTGTTTGAGCATTGTATAACTGAGACTTAAACCAGAAAGCTTTGTAACTTTCCACATGGTGATTCAATAAAAGAATAAATTTAAAAAAATTTTTTTAAATGTGTGGTGGGGTGGTGGAAATAAGCGTGCAATTGGTGACACACCCAAGAGTTGTCCCAGCGGAAGTCATTACTGCCTCTAGACCGGAAGGTTTGCGGGAGCCGGCGAGAGCTGTAGCTCTAATGCAGCCTCGGTCGCGCAGTGCAGCTCTTGCCAAATGGCAGCGTGGCAGGAGCAGAGCCAGGAGAATAAGCATCCTGGCTCAGAACACACTGAAGCCTCCTTCAACGCTGCAAAGTGCGTCTCACCTTTCCTTCCTCAGAGCCTCCAAGTCCGCATACTGTCTATACCACCTGCTTTCACATCCAATCAAGAATCGTTTAAAATATTTTACCATTATATGTATTACTGCCACTTAGTCATCCCAGAAGAAAGAAATACCAGGGGCTGGAGCAATAGCACAGCGGGTAGGGCGTTTGCCTTGCACGCGGCCGACCCGGGTTCGAATCCCAGGATCCCATATGGTCCCCTGAGCACTGCCAAGGGTAATTCTTGAGTGCAGAGCCAGGAGTAACCCCTGTGCATTGCCAGGTGTGACCCCCCCCCAAAAAAAAGAAAGAAATACCAAGCACATCTTATTTCCCAGGCACTCTGTGAGTGCTGAGAATACAAAGTGGGTAAGATTCAGTCTTTGTATGAGTTGCATCCAGGGCGACCCATGGGAGGGGTAGGGTTGGGTGCCATGCAATATACATTATATGGCTATCTATCTATTTATGGTAGTATAATATTATAATACACTCTGATAAGTGGTGATATTAGAAGATTATGTTGCATACTGGCTTAGTGTGTGATTTTTGGGGGGTTTGGTTTTGGTTTGGTTTTGGCTTTTGGTCCTCTCCAGCTGTGCTCAGGGCTTACTCCTGGCTCTGCACACAGGGATCACCCCTGGCGGGCGTAGGGACCGTATGCGCTGCCAGAGGTAGAGCCCAGTCGAAAGCAAGTGCTTTTCCCACTGTACCGTCTCTCTGGCCTGTGTATATTTGGTAGTGCTCAAATTTATGCATATTTTCCAGCTCTGCTCCTCCAGATCTAAATGAGAACTATCTAGCCTTACTATGCTTCTGTGTGCTTTGTGTAATGGAGATACTTGTTCATACAACAGTCATTTTACACTACTTAGAAGAGAGTTAGAAATATAGTATAGGAGTTAAGATGCCTGACTTGCATGTGACACACCAGTTAGATTCCTGACACCACATGCCTCCCCCCCTCCCCGAGCACAGATCCAGGTGTGCTCCACATTTGGGCCCATGTGGCCCAAAACTTTTTAACCACCCACCCACCTACACCAAATAACTTTAAGACGTAGTAATGGGGCCTAAAAGATAGTACTAGAGGTTCGGGTGCGTGCCTTAAATGTGGATGTTCTCAGGCCCTGAGACTGCATGGTCCCCAAAGCACCACAAACCATGACACTCACACACACACACACACACACACACACACATACACCACACCACACCACACCACACTACAGTATTTATAACAGTATTTATACAGTATTTATCTTATAGTTAATAATTTTTTTTTGTTCTGAGCCATACCCAGCAGTGCTCAGGGGTTATTCCTGGTTCTGCTCTGCACTTAGGAACTACTCCTGGCAGTTCTTGAGGGACCATATGTGGTGCCGGAGATTGGGCCCCTATTGGTCATGTGCCAGGCAAGTTCCCTCTCCACTGGCCTATCACTCCAGCTCTAGTTTGTAAAGTTGTATCCCTCTTTCTGCTCAGAAGGAATTTTCCTGGATTCTTCCACAGGTCTACAGAAGATGGAGTGAATGAATAACTATACTGGGGTGGTCAGGATTAGCTAAAGGAAAAAGTTCAACACATATCAGGTTTTGAAGGGTAAGAAAAGACTTTAAGTTAGTCTGATATGCAAGAAACTTACCAGGTTTCTTTGATTCCGTTAGAATAAGGGAAGAATATGTAAAAATTCTAGAGAAAACATTCTGTAAAGGTAGCATAGTCAAGTTGTAAAGGTCTTTGTGTCTAAGCTAAGAATTTGTATCTTATCTTCATAAGTAACAATTTCCGAAATACTTTGGAGTTGTGCTAAAGTCCCACAGCTAGGGGCCCAGCAAACAAGATCTGTCCGTTTAACTAGCGTAATGACTCAGACAAATGGTTTCATTCTTCTATATATTGGTCTAAATAATAAAATACTTAATTTATTTTAAGTGACCACTTAGTTTAAGGTCACTTCTGAAGTTATAGTGACTCTCTTTGCTCTTTTCAACTCTATCAGTTAACAAATCCTAGAGAATGACTCTGTGTCCTACACTGATGACCAACTTACTACCTCTTGGCTTTACATTTGCACTTCCCAGCCCGTGCCCTGAAAGTACATTGCAGTCTTTTAAGTATTTTCCTTTTTGTAGGTAACCCAATGTAAAACATTTTAGAGGCTCTAGGAGGACATTTCAGGAGAAGGAAGCACGAGTTACTGGCTGTTCCACTGAGAAAGGATTGAGGAGGGGAGGGGTTGGCCTATTTTCAGGACCATCATACATTTGTCCAGTTACCCATTAATTTAGCAAGGATTTAAGAGCACATACTCAGTACCGGATACTGAGGGATGTTAGAGAAAGTCACAATCCCTGTGTCAAGAAGATCAAAAGGGAAGAAAGCTAAGTACGTGAATATGACAGGGAACTGGAGCATTCTGATTGGACATCTGGATGCTGTGAGACCCTACGGAAGGGCATGAGACACACTCACCGAGAGGGTGTGTATTCCAGGGGAAATATTTCCCACCCCAGTTACAAAGTTGTTCATGATTAGGTTTGGGTCATACAATGTTCCAATACCCATCCCTTCATCAGTGTACATTTCTGACCCCCAATGTCCCCAGTTTCCCTCCTGCCACCCCTCTCCCCCCATTTAGGAGAAGTGTTCTCAATTTAATCTTGAAGGACAGTAAAAGTTGTTCTAGTGCCTAAAGGAATCAAATATGGTTCAGCTACAAGGGTGACGTGTGAGAACTTTGAAAGAGTAGCTTAGTGTCGAGATGAAAGCATGCTGGGAAGTGTGGCTGATGGACTTAGAGAAGCAGAGATCAGGCTTTGGAAATCCTTTCAGGCAGTTGACTTTAGTTTCAGTAAAACTTTTATTTGCAGACAACCTTAAATTTATAGAAAAGATAAAAGAACAGAAAATAACGACTTTCTTTTTAAAAGTTTTTATTATGTTTAGATCATTACAGTGGTGTTAAAGTCTATGGTATCAATGTACAAAAATGGGCCAGAGAGGTATTGTGCAGAGGGTAATGCACTTGCCCGGCCAGGGTTCTATCACTGACACCACATACAGTCCCTGGAGCCCAGTAAGAGTGATCCCTGAGCCACAGCGCTAGGAGTAAGCCTTGAGCACAGATGGTTGTGGTCCAAGACAATAAAAAAATAAATAAATAAATAAAAGCATCGAATTTCCCCCCACCCATGGCCCTCCACCACTGGCCCTGTATCACTTCTGTCTAGTCTGAGCTACTTCCTCTCTCCCCTCCCACCACTGCTGGCTGATTGGTTTTGTAATCCAAGATTTATGGTTCCGAACCATGTTTTGTCTCTCTATTTACCATAGATAAGTGACATCATCCAGTACTTGTCCTTCTCCCTCTGACTTATTTCACTTAACACTCACCCCGTTTTAGCCATGTTGGAGAAAATGGCATGATTTTATCTTTTCCAGCAACCACATAGTATTGTATATATAGACCACAATACCTTTACCTGTTCACCTCTTGTTGGGTATTTGGTTTGTTTCCATATCCTGGGTATCTCACTAAGTGATGAAATGAACAGAGGAATACATACATCTTTTCCAATGATGTTTTTGGTTTTTTGTTTGTTTGTTTGTTTGTTTGGGAGGTAGATGCCAAGAAGTGAAATCACTGATGTGGACGGAAGCTCTATCCTTACATTTTCTATGAAATCTCCATTCTATCTTCCACAGAGGCCGAACCAAATGACATACCTACCAATTATGAATTGTGCCTTTTGCACCATATCCCTGCCAACACCTTTTGTTTCTCATCTTGGTATATGCCATTGTAGCTAGTGAGAGATGATAGCATTGCTGTATTTATTTCATTTTCCTAAGTAGGTGACAAGGAACATTTTTCATAGCCTGTAGCCATCTGTATTTCTTATTTTGGGGAAAGTGTTCGTCATTTCTCTTCCTATTTTGATTGGGCTTATTGGTATTTTTTGTTGTTGAGCTTTACAGATTGATAAATATCTTAGACATTAGCTCTTTAACTGATACATTGTGTGCAAATATTTTCTCCTGCTTAGTAGGGCATGTTTTTATTTTATCATGAATTTCTTTTGCCTTGCAAAAAAAATGTTGATGCAGTTCCATTTGCTTATTTTTATTTCTGTTACCTTTGCCTCCTCCACCCCTCTCAGAGAGCCCAGCAAGTACCCTGCCCGCACGGCAAAGCCTGGCAAGCTACCTGTGGCATATTCAATATGCCAAAAACAGTAACAAGTCTCACAATGGAGACGTTACTGGTGCCTGCTCGAGCAAATTGATGAACAACGGGATGACAGTGTTACAGAGCTACCTTTGCCTCCAGTGTCAAATCATTGACTAAATCTCTGAAGTCTATATGCTAAAGAGTTTTGCCTGTAGTTTCTTCAATAAATTTTATGGATTGGAGTCTTAGAGTCTAATTTTGAGGTCTTTAAGCTACTTTGGACTAACTTTTGTGAATGGCGTGAGATATTCCAGTGGGTGTTTTTTCTTTTCTTTTCTTTTTTAAGATTCAACTATCAAGTTAGGAAGTGCAATGTCTTTCTTATTTTTTCCAAATTTTTTGGGCTAGTTGGAAATGTTATTATTTCACACAAATTTCATTAGAATTTGTTCTAAGTACTTGAAGAATGTCATTGGAATTTTAATGAGGTTTGCAGTGAGTCTGTATAATACTTGGGGTCATTTAAACAATATAAATTCTTCCAATCCATGAACATGAAATATTTTTCCATTTTCATTTCTTGGTGTCCTCTTCTGTTTTTTAAACTGAGACTTATAGTTTTTTATATTATAATATATATAACTAGATGTATATAATTATATTATACAATTTTATATTATTTATATTTATATTATAATCATATAATATTACAAACGATTTATATTATAATAGAATGATTTCTGGTACTCAGCACATATTCCTAGCTCTGTACTCAGGATCACTCCTGGCACTCCTGAAGGACCTTATGCAGTAGTGGGATTAGCTGGGGGAAGTCATGTGTGAGGTAAGCAACTTAAGCCCTGTACTAGTTCTCCAGCCTTGGATATTGAACCTTGTTTAAAGCTTTCTCTGGGCTATTGATATAATTGTATGTTTTTTTTCTTTTCTTTTACTGATATGTTATATTGCATTGATGTATTTGCCTGTTTAAAACCATCCCGCATCCCTGGAATAAATCCCATTTGATCATGGTATCATCCTTTTAATATATCGTTGGACTTGGTTTGTTAAGATTTTGTTGAGAATCTTTGCATCAATGTTCATTAGGGATCTTGTAGCACTGTCATCCCGTTGTTCATTGATTTCTCAAGCGGGCACCAGTAACGTCTCTATTGTGAAACTTGCTGTTACTGTTTTTTAGGCATATTGGATACGCCATGGGTAGCTTGCCAAGCTCTGCCGTGAGGGATACTCTTGGTAGCTTGGAATCAAACCTGGGTTGGCCGCATGCAAGGCAAACACCCTAGCCACCATGCTATCGATCCAGCCCAATTAGGGATTGGGACTCCAGACTAATTAGGGATATTAGTCTAATTTTATTTTTTTAGTAATATCTGTCTGCTTCTGGTATTAGGGTAATGTGGGATTCATAGACACTGTTAGGAAAGACTTTTATTCATTTGGTAGTTTTGGAAAAGCTTGAGACTATAGGTACTAAGTCTTTGAGGGGTTTTATTGGGAGGGGCAGGATTTTTTTTTTTTTTTACCACACCCTGTGTTGCTAAGAGGTTTCTTCTGGCTCTGCACTCAGGAATTAACTCCTGGTGGTGCTCCAGGCACCACATGGGATGCTGGGGACAGATGCTGGGTCGGCTGCATACGAACCAAGCACCTTACCTGATGTACTAGTCGTAAGTCTTGGTAAAACTCACTAGTGAGACCATCTATACCAGGGCTCTTGTTCTTGGGGAGATTTTAAATTACTGTTTTTGTTTCCTTTCTTTTGATTGTTCTGTTCAGATTTTATGTTTCCTCCTGATTCGATCTTGGGAAGTTGCGTGATTCTAAGAGTTTATCATCCCTCTTATGTTCTCCAACCTAGTGGCCAGAGTTGTCCATTCTAAGCTGCGGCTTCATTCTCAGTTTGCTTTCCCCCTTTCTGTCACTGTACCATTTCCTCAGCAGCGAGAAGCCATGGTACTCTTCTCCTCAATATATTATTTGATCAATCTCCTGAATGTAGTCAGTTCCCATTGCTGCCCTCACACCCTCGTCTCTCCAAAGGCCCTCCTCACCCTGATGAGAGTATGACACACCGTTCTGGGTGCCCTGCACCTCCCCACAGATGCTCTCCTCCAAGGGGAGGTATACCCTTGCAGACACTCCTTGTCAGTTCAGTGATGGTTTGTGTTCTCTAAGGCCTGCTGGTTCTCCTTCCATACTGAACCCTATTTAATGTTGGGTTTGGGATCAAATTTCTCAGGAAGCATGTAGCTACATGGTAGAAGGCAAGAGCAAGAACAGGTATGAAAAGAAAAGCATACCTACATTTTTTTAAAGAAAAAAAGAATTATTTGGGCCAGAGACATAATACGTCTGAAGGGCAATTGCCTTGTATCATTAAGTCAATCCAAATTTGCTGCCCAGCTTCCTAATACTTTCGGTCCCCCAAGCACCTCCAGGAATGATTCCTGAGCACAGAGCCTGGAGTTACCCCTCAACATCCCCAGGTGGGCCCCTACCTCTCAGGAGTGTTCCTTGAGTGCAGTCAGGAGTAAGCCCTGAGCAACACTGGGTGTGGCTCCCAAACAAAAAACAAATGAATGAAATGAAAATGTATTATCATAAATATTTCCTTTTACTTGAATTTTACTTCTATCACTTTGAATTAAGATTAATTCAAAATATCTTTTGGGATATGTTCCCAGAGATGATAAATTTTATCTCAATTTATAGCTCAAGTGCTATAAACCAAATAACTTGTTTTGATTTTTAATTCTTGTGATAGTACATTATCATGCATCTCTATTTATCCTATAGCATCCATGCCTAAATGTTGGCTATCATATCTAATTTTAATAGAGATTTGTATTAGTTTAATAGGTACAAAATAGTATGTTTTATTTCTCATGTCTTTGAGGCAAGATGGACATATTTGGTATTTTTTTTATTAACACTATAAAGTCTTATCTATTTAAATTTAGAATTTTAATATTTGGCACTCAGCCAAATTTATTGGAAGAAAGATTTGTTTTCAAACCATAATTCACTTTCTACATTTGCTCTAGCTTTTGACCACTGTTAATCAGTATCTTCTCAAATATATGCAAACCAAGAAAATATAAAATGAGAAAAATAAGTGTCTATTATAAATCCACTCAAATGTAGGATTATAGATTTAAAAAAAAAAACTGTTACAAGGGACCCAGAGACTGTGGTGGAGGAATATTAGCACTTCGGTAGTGGGTGTGGTACAATAACGTTGCCCCAATATAGATACTGTTGTAAGCCACGCTACGCGGGTAAAAAGATTGCTTTGTAGACGATGTCTCTTTGCTCTCCACTTGCTTAATAGACTTATCTGCTTATCTACTTCTCCTCCCAGTATTTTTCTCTTTAGATAGTACTTCCCCTTCTTCCCCTCTGCTGAGGCTGTTGTTATCAAGACCAGAGTTAGCACGGCTGGGCTGTGGTCATCACAGACTTGGTCGTGACGGTCCCTCTCCGGTGCTGGCTCTCCTACACATCCGCTCTCGAGCTCGCCCACATCACTGCAGCGCTGCACAAGTGCTCAGGGCGGGAGGCACTCATGGCCATGTTGCTTGCCTGTCACGTTAGGTTCCGTGCTCAGTTCTGGCTGTGTTGTGGCAGGACATTCCGTGAGGCACCCTGGATGCCAGGGAACAGAGCTGCAGGCACCAGCGGTAGAGCTTCCAGATGGTGCTGGGTGCATGGAAGCAGCAAGACTGAATCACACTCGCACTGCAGTCACTGACCACTGCCTGGCTTCTTCCTCTCTTTGTAGGATTTCAGACTATTATAGTTATATTATTGTGCTGGAAACATGAGCCTCCCTCCCTCCCTCCCTCCCTCCCTCCCTCCCTCCCTTCCTCCCTTCCTCCCTTCCTTCCTTCCTTCCTTCCTTCCTTCCTTCCTTCCTTCCTTCCTTCCTTCCTTCCTTCCTTCCTTCCTTCCTTCCTTCCTTCCTCCCTTCCTTCCTCCCTTCCTCCCTTCCTTCCTCCCTCCCTCCCTTCCTTCCTTCCTTCCTTCCTCCCTTCCTCCCTTCCTTCCTCCCTCCCTCCCTTCCTCCCTTCCTCCCTCCCTCCCTTCCTCCCTTCCTTTCCTTCCTTCCTTCCTTCCTTCCTTCCTTCCTTCCTTCCTTCCTTCCTTCCTTCCTTCCTTCCTTCCTTCCTTCCTCCCTTCCTTCCTTCCTTCCTTCCTCCCTCCCTTCCTTCCTTCCTTCCTCCCTCCCTCCCTTCCTTCCTTCCTTCCTTCCTTCCTTCCTTCCTTCCTTCCTTCCTTCCTTCCTTCCTTCCTTCCTTCCTTCCTTCCTTCCTTCCTTCCTTCCTTCCTTCCTTCCTTCCTTCCTCTATCCATCCCTCCCTTTGGAAGTTCCAAGGATCACACCCAGAAACTCACACATGCAAGTGCCTTAGCTTTTCTGCTGCGTCACTTGAGTCACATGTATTTCTTTTGTCTCTAATATTTCAGTTCTCCAGTGGTTCTCAGGGGCCCGAGGGTCACACCTGGTGGCAACGTCAGGAGGACCTGACAGTCCAGTGGAGTCAGCCATTCGGGCGGGGCCTGCAGTGCTGCTCTTCACCAACACCATTCCCAGTGGTACTCAGGGCTGAGGATCGGCCCAAATTTGGACCTCACATATACAAGCAATGCTCTAGCCACTAGGCTATCTCCCTGTAGCACGGTAGCACTGTCAACCAGTTGTTCATCAATTTGCCTGAGCGGGCACCAGAAACATCTCCACTGTAGACTTGTTGCTGTTTTTAGCTTGCCAGGCTCTGCCATGTGGGCTAATATTCTCAGTAGCTTGCCAGGCTCTCCAAGAGGGAGGAAGGAATCGAACCCGGATCGGCAAACGCCCTCCCCTCTGTGCTATTGCTCCAGTCCTCGTGTGAAAAGCACTTTTCCGTATTTCTAACAGCCGTAAGTGCCCCCAGGGAGTTTGTAGACCACACCTCCTCCACCCATTCTCCTGAAGCATCTAGTCAGCTGTCATGCTTTTGGCTATTGTGAATAATTGTCAATTTTGAACATTCTGTGCAGACCCTTGTCCTGGACTCCAGACTCACACAGCCCTCTCCTTACCTAAAGCCTTCAGTTAGGAACTAACAGGAAAACTCAAATTCAATGGGATCAAAGTGGGACTCCTGATCTTCCCCCAGCCTTGCTCGCATCACCACTTTCCCTCCCTCCTTGAGGAAGTTCTATCCTTTCCCCCAACCAGATCCCGGTATTTTGGGGGAGGCCACTCCTGGAGTGCTAGGGGATCACGGGATGCCAGGGATGGAACCTGGGAAAGACACAGCAAAGCATACACAGCAGCCCTCGAGCCACCTTCCTGCCCATCTCTCACAGGTTTCCATCTTAACATCTAGTTTTCTCAGTGACTCCAATTTCCTTTGCCTTGGGATTTGCCTGATAAAAATCTTTACCTTTTCGTGTTTTAGCCTTTTGATATTCTTAAGTTTTGTGCGGGTGTTCTACCACTTTGAATTTTGTGTTATAATCTACATAATATCCTTATAATATCTATCTGAAAGTTTTATCTTGCTTTTTAAACTACGGCTAGTCCACTGTTTTACTTGCCCATTAGGTTAGTTTTTAAAATTCTGGATTTTATTTTTTTTTTTTTATCATTGGATCCTAGTTGGGTCACTTTTCAGATTTGCTTGGTCACTTTTAAAGTCTTTTTCTTCCTTGGGGCTGGAGCGATAGCACAGCGGGTAGGGCATTTGCCTTGCACTCGGCCGACCCGGGTTCGATTCCAGCATCCCGTATGGTCCCCTGAGCACTGCCAGGAGTAATTCCTGAGTACAGAGCCAGGAGTAACTCCTGTGCATCGCCGGGTGTGACCCAAAAAGCAAAAAAAAAAAAATAAAATAAATAAAGTCTTTTTCTTCCAGATTTATATATATTTTAAACTTTCTCTTATTTCTTTGGCCAGAGTAAGCCCTATTATTTTATGTTTGTGCCTGTTACTTTCAATATTATAAAGTTTGTGGTTCTGATTCGTCTGTTGGTATTTCTGTGGGCTCTTGTATAAAATGAGTGCCTTTTAATGAATTTGGTACATTTTGTATTTTGTAATTCTTCTGCTAGTATTTTTTAAAATGTATTTAGAAGAAATACTTTGAGGCCCATGTTGAAAAAGCACTCATGCAGAAAGAATGTGTAATACTTCTGGATGGCAGAAAGAATGTATAATACTTTTGGATGGCAGAAAGAATGTATAATACTTTTGGATGGCAGAAAGAATGTGTCCATACTTCTGGATGGCGAATGTCCCAGAGAGGGTGATAGAAGTTCTCCCAACCACCCCTGATGATATCATCCTCACTCTCTGTCCATGGAGCAAAGGTCTGTGCTCTCACTCCTTGCATCTGGGAGAGTTTGTGACTTGAGGGGAAGGAATTCCATGCCTTCCACACGGGGAGAGAAAAAACAATACCACAGTATAGCAGGCAGAGCACTTGCCTAGCATGAGTGACGTGGGACTGATACCTGGCACCATACATGGTCCCCTGGGTCCCTGCCAGGAGTTAGCCCTGAGATCAGAGCCAGGAATATGCCCTGAGTACCTCTGGGTGTAGCCCCGAAGCCAAGAAGTAAGAAATAAAAGACACTAGCATTTTCCTGAGTTCTCCTGAGATATTTACACTTGGATCAGCCACCACGTTGTGAGGAAGCCCACCGGGCTTGGAAAACTCTCTGTAGAGGGATTCTTGCCAGTAGTGTGGGCTGAGTCCTATGCAATCTCCGGCAGAACCACCAAACACATAGGTGGGCTAGTTTACATATAACTTCAACTTCCTGTCCCTGCACCGCCTTGCTCACCAGGGGCCGGGACATTCTCACTCTTGGGCATTTTCCAAACTCTCCTTTCATTTGTGGGGTTTTGTGGTTCTGTTCCGTTTCGCTTGGGGGCAGCAGAACAAACCAAAGAGTATTTATTTGCTTGACTGTTTTGTGTTCTTTGCTCGGTGTGGCTGGGCATGAAACGCAGGGTCTCACGGGATGCGTGTTCTACTGGAGAACAGTTCCCCAAGCGCCGCACAGTCCTTTAAATTCAATTCTAAACCTCAGGTTGGTTTTGGCAACAGGCGCAGCATACATCCCGACCTCAGACTTGTTGGACGGTGGTTTGTAATTACAAATTAGCGCAAGCAGGATCACTGGGGAAGGCAACCAAAAGAACACGACCACATGTGTGACCAGAGGGATCTCATTCCACTCCACTAGGAATGGATGCGCCCAGATGCAACTCCAAGGATAGAGTCTTGAGAAAATGTAATGTGGGGCTAGAACGATAGTACTGCGGGGAGGGCATTTGCCTTGCACGTGACCGACCCGGGTTTGATCCCCGGCATCCTATAGGGTTCCCCCAGCACCGCCAGGAGTAATTCCTGAGTGCAAAGCCAGGAATAACCCCTGAGCATCACTGGGTATGACCCAAAAAGAAAAAAAAAAAAAGAAAAAGAAAATGTAATGTGGACTGTGGAGTGTCTTGGAGTGTCTTGTTGAACCTAACTAGTCCGCATGTTCCTGGACACAGGGAAAGCCTCTGTAAGAGTTCCCCCACCTTCCACTTTGTTGCCATTGTTGCTGCCTCCCTTGGGAGCAGTGGGGTGGTCACACCATGCTGGCTTGTGGGATTCACACATTGAGCTACAGTGCTTGCACTTGTGTCCAAGCTAGAAATGGTGGTGCCAAACACTTGAGGTGGTACTTGTACACATCTGACTGAAATCTGTCAGAGATAAAGATAACTCTGTTGCAGAGCCGAGGGTCCCAAAGAGCAAAGCCTCTAGGGGCTATGGTTGGCATATGTGGGTAGCACCGGGGATTGAACTCTTAACCTCAAGCTTGCAAGGCAAGTGCTTTTGCTACTGAGTCCCTATCAAACTTTGAAGCTTTGACAGAGATGGCATGGAAAAAACTCTTGCCATGTAGATACCTATGACAAAATCTCCTATATTGTTCCCTTGTCCGTTAGAACAGTTACTTATCGGGGATGCGATTCAGTGGTAAAACATGTACCTTGCAGGTGGAGGACTTGGATTTGATCCTTGGCACTACAAGAACTAAAATCAAACAAACTAAACAAAATACAATAAGATACTTCTTCCTACCCAAACTGGAGGGGCTCGAACCTTTCTTTTGTCTCTGTGCTCTGTACATGGTGGCGGTCTCAGTCCATGCAGGGTCCCAACAGATATTTTCCCCTATACACAATGCAGGGGCTCAGGAATGACCTTTTTTTTTTTTTTTTTCATGGTGCCATGGTCAGGCAGCATGGGTAAGGGACAGGTTTATTATGTCTCATTCACCCTTCCACTGAAGGTTTATCTCTTCACCTTGGAGGAGATCACGATCATGATTACGATATCCTGTTAATCACCGATTCCTTGGGCGGGCTCAGTAACATCTCATTTCATCCTTTCCCTGAGATCTTAGAAGTCCATCTCAACTCGGCCCTCCCAACGATGTTGCACTGGGGGCTCTTCAGGGTCAGGGGAATGAGATCCCGCTTGTTACTGGATTTTGCATATGAATACACCATGGGAAGCTTGCAAGGCTGTCCCATGTGGGCAGGAAACTCAGAAGACTGCCAACTTCTCCCAGAGGGAGAAGCAGGCTAAAGATATTGCGTGGCCAGCTGTGAGCTTCTGAGAGCTTGCTTTTAAGTCTCTCTCTGGATGTTGAGGATCCATTCATCCATCCTTGGAGGAGCTTTTATTCAATTCTTCATTTCAGTTAGATCTTAGGTTTTATCTCTTGTTATCTGTTCCCTGAAAATTAAAAGGAAAAAAAAGTACTGACACACAGGCTCACCAGGGTTTGACAAGAACCCTCAAAATGTTCCCTGGGTCCTTTCATTTACCTAAATTTCCACTTTAATTCAGTTTTTGGTGGGTTCCTGTCTCCCTCTTTTTGTTTTTTTGATGCATTTAAAAGAGCTGCTTTGCGGCACTGGAGCAATAGCACAGCAGATAGGGTAGTTTGCCTTGTACGTGGCCAACATGGGTTTGATTCCCAGCATCCCATATGGTCCCCTGAGCACCGCCAGGGGTGATTCCTGAGTGCAGAGCCAGGAATAACCCCTGTGCATTGCCGAGTATGACCCCAAAAGAAAAAAAAAGAGCTGCTTTGCGTATTATAAATGAACTTTTTGGTGTTTCTCACAGGTATCCTGGTCAGGATATCTATTCCTGCTGGGAACAGAACTCTCCGTGCGCTTCACTGGGTACGAACTCCAGTCACATGTTAAAATACTTTTAAAAATGTATCCCAATGCTTCAAATATACTCCAAAAATATGGCTTTGAAATTAGGTTCTTTAATAGAAGTGTTATTAGAGTGGGTCCTGGGAGACAAGCGTCTTATCTCTGTACTATCTCTACAGCCCCTATATCTCTACATTTTTGGGTTTTTTTTCATTTAAAAAATTAAAGACTTGTGATTTACAAAGTTATTGATAGATGAACTTTAGGCATACAATATTTCAACACCAGCTACACTACCTGTGTCAACTTCCCTGCCCCAGTGTTCCCAGGCTCCCTCCTGCCCCCTCCCGCCCCCACCTTCACCTGTCACCTTGACAGGCACATTTCGAAGTTCGGTGTTTGTAGTTTAGATGTCATGTTTCCAATGTTATTGAGTGTGCTTTGTGTATATAGCCGTAGCACTATCCCCCACCGCAAGGCCCCTGACCCTGTTCTCATCTTCCACTACTTCCCTTTCTCCTCTTCCTTCTCCCCTTGACTTCTTTCCTTCTCTGTCCTCCTCCTCCCTTTAGTGGCGGGAGGGTCAAGGCTGGTCTAGGCACCCCCCCCCCCCTACACTGCTTCCTCATCCAGCTATTCTAACCACAGATAAGTGAGCTCCTCCCCCCTTGTCCTTCCTCTGGCTTACTTCGCTCAGCATAGCTTCATTTCCAGGCAGGTCACAGCAAATTGCCTGATTTGATTGTTCTTGCAGCTGCAGAATATTGTGGATCTATACCACATCTTTATAATCCGCTCACCTGTTTGGGGACACCTGGGTTGATTCTGTATCTGAGCTGCTGTACTGAATGCTGCCGTGAATACTGGTATGCATGTCTTTTTGAATTATTATTATTATTCACTTTGTAGATCACTGTCATCCCGTTGCTCATCAATTTGTTCAAGCGGGCACCAGTAACGAACGTCTCTCATTGAGAGACTTATTGTTACTGTTTTTGGCATATCCAATACGCACGGGTAGCTTGCCAGGCTCTGCCAAGCGGGCTCGATACTCTCGGAAGCTTGCCGGGCTCTTCGAGAGGGGTGGAGGAATAAAAAATATGGAACGCTTCACGAATTTTGCATGCTCTCTTCGGCAGCACATATACTAAAATTGGAACGATACAGAAAAGATTATTATTATTATATATTTTTATCTTGGGGGTAGATGCCCAAAAGTGAAATTGCTGGGTCATATAGCAGGTGCACTGTGACCTCTTCCTGAATCCTCTGGATCAGAGAAATATGCACCCTGAGTCTTAACAGTATAAAAGGAGAGATGCTAAAGTTAGACGTAGGGAGGGAAGCCCAGACTCCCGCTCAGTCAGCTGAAGACCAGGCACACGTGGAGATCTATGCAAATGCAAGTGGGGTGGACCTGGAGAGAGAATTTGCCAGGCCTTCTGGGGCCTTCCAGATCTTTCTCTTGAGCAGGGAGCCTTCAGAGGCAGGGGAACTGACAGAGATGTGTGTTTTCTGACCTTCACCCCAGCGGCGTGAAATGATCTTGATTAGCTTCTATGTCTGAACCGATCTGCTAATAATCTTTGTGTGATTCCACAGGACTTTTCTCCCCCGAACATTCTGTCTGAGTGTCCATGTGTGAAATCCCTTCAGTGGGTCAAACAGCCCATGGCACCACGATTAGAGATAAAAGGCTTACAGGGAACATTCCTGGCTGTGGTAATTTACTGAGAGAAACTCATTCCTACCCAAGTGTGAACATTTAATCAACCGAGGAGAATAAATTACAGATAAGAGAGGGCTTCATATTCGGGGAACTGTGGGCAGAGGGGGAGTAGAGGAACGAGGAGAGCTGAAGAGGAAAGCCCGACGTTCTCTTGTCCAGAGCTTCTTAAACTTTTTCCACTTGTGAACCCCTTTTCTTGAGAAATTTTTATGCAACTCTGGGTATATAAAATAGGAACAGAGGGGCTAGATTGATAGCACAGCACGTAAGGCGTTTATCTTGCAAGCGGGTGACCAGGGTTCAATTCCCAGCATCCCATATGGTCCCCTGAGCACTGCCAGGAGTAATTCCTGAGTGCAGAACCAGGAGTAACCCCTGTGCATCGCCAGGGGTGACCCAAAAATCAAAATAATAATAATAATAAAATAAAGTAGGGGGGCTGAAGTGATAGAACAGAGGGTTGGGTGTTTGCCTTGCATGTGGCCGATCCAGGTTCAATTTCCAGCATCCCATATGGTCTCCTGAGCACCGCCAGGGATGATTCCTGAATGCAGAGCCAGGAGTGACCCCTATGCATCCCCAGGTATGACCCAAAAAGAAAAAAAATAATAAAATAAAATAGGAACAGATTAGCACTGTCATCCCACTGTTCATCAATTTGCTCGAGCAGACACCATTAACATCTCCATTGTGAGACTTGTTACAGTTTTTGGCATATCGTATATGCCAGGGGTAGCTTGCCAGGGTCTTCCATGAGGAACAAATTACCTACTGATAATGCATCATAAAGAAATGTATTTAAAATGAATTCTTTGGCTTTGTATGGGGGAAACATGAGCACAAAAATGTATAAATCTGTAACTGTACCCTCACATTGATTCACTAATTAAAAATAAACTATTAAAAATGAATTCTTTGGTATATATATATATATATGATTACCATTTACTAAAGATAAAAGAAAATATGCATAATGATAAAATGACTGTGATTATTTATTGAATCACTGTGAAGTAGACAGTTACAAAGTTGTCCATGATTGGGTTTCAGTCATACAATGTCCAATACCTATTCCTTCACCAGTGTAAATTTCATGCCATCAATGTCCCCAGTTTCCCTCCTACTGTCCCCTGCGTGCCCCCACCTCCCCCATTTGCCTGTCTCTATAGCAGACACTTTTCTTCTCTTTTTCTCTTTTTCCCCTTCCGGTTTTTACTTTAAGCACTGTGGTTTGCAGTACTGCTATTTAAAGGGTATCATGCATATCACTTTACCTCCTCTCAGCCTCAGTTCCTAGTGATTGCAACAAGAAGCTTTGTAAGATTTAAGTAAAATTTTATTGACAATAGAAAATTTCAAAAAATTTATTTTCATTTGAGGATGTTAGTCCTTGTTCAAAATATTCCTGTGGTTTATTACAGTTTGGTACATGCTTGGTAGTAAGAGAACATTGGTTGAGATGGTTTCAGTCTCTCATCAGCCAAAACTTCATTACAAATGTAGCACAGAAGTTTGAAGAAGTCTGTTTGCCTCTCCCTGTTTGGGTGGGGAGGGTTGGGGCCACACTTTGATGCTGCTCAGGGCTTGCTCCAGGCTCTATACTCAAGGATCACTCCTGGTGGTACCCAGGGGCCATTTGTGGTGCCAGGAATTAACCTCATTATTAGTTGCAAGGAAGGCAAGTGCCTTACCTGCTGTACCATCTCTTCTGCCTCTCCAGCCCTACCCTAAAATTATTTCTGTAAGAGCATAAGACTTTGTATGTACAAGGAAATAAAAACCACTGCAGACCATCACCTACAATAGTCCAATCTGATCTGGGGTGTTTCTAGCAGTGACGCATTGGGTGCATGATGGCACCTGCATGTCCTGTGTTCAGAACCAAGTGACAGTCTCAGATGCAACACAGTTGAGCACTGCCAGAAACACCTCATATTCATTACATGTTTTATTTTGAACTAATTTTTGATCCATGACCATCCGAAACCTCTTATTGTGGCTGTGATGTGACCTGACGTGCAGGATGCTAGGCTCTTGGCGCTGGGCTGCGGCTGTGTATGTAGTCTGTACATGTCACTCATAGGGCACTTTGCCTGACATCTGCACGCTCTGAATTTTATCTTCAGCGTTAGGAAGAAACAGGAGGAGGAGGAAGGGGCAAAAGGAGGAGGAGGAGGAGAAGGAGGAAGAGGAGGAGGAGGAAGAGGAAGAGGAAGAGGAGAAGGAAGACGAGGAGGAAGAAGAGGAGGGGGAGGAGGATAAGGAGGAGAAAGAAAAAGAGGAGAAGGAAGAAGAGGAGGAAGAAGAGGGGGAGGAAGAGGAGGAGGAGGAGGAGAAGGTAGTAGCTCTTGTCTTTTGGACCCTCTTCTCTTCAGTCATTAATGTTGGTGAAGGTCTCTGGGGAGGTTCTTACAGGGGAGGCTTGAGGGGAGGGCGGTGCGGCTTCCATGCCCCAGAGTTACCACGGCCATGGAGCCAAGTTTGTGAAGCTCGTTTTGTTCCAGCTGGATGCAGATGTTAGTGCGCCGACGTTAATAAGATCATTTTCAGAGATCTCATGTCTGGGGGTGGGGGGCACATGCAAACTAACTTCTCTGATTCCTGTGGTTCCTTCAGCAGTGTGGTCACCCACAGGTTTCACAAGCCAGTAGCACTTCCTCCTTAGACTCCACCTCATTTTATTCTCTCTCCTGCCTCCTACAAAATATTTGAAGGTGCTGACCAGAAATACACATTATCAACGTACACCACACCTTTATGCTTACAGAGTTTTGAGTCTTGTTTACACTCCCTGTGAAGGGCTGGATCGATAGCACAGTGGGTAGGGTGTTTGCCTTGCAAGGGGCCGACCAGGGTTCGATTCCCAGCATCCCATGTGGTCCCCCGAACACCGCCAGGAGTCATTCCTGAGTGCGGAGCCAGGAGTAACCCCTGCATCGCTGGGTGTGATTCCCCCCCCCCCAAAAAAAAATCCTTGGGGCTGAAGTGATAGCACAGTGGTTAGGAGTTCGCCTTGCACCCAGCTGACCCAGTTTGGATTTCCAGCATCCCATATGGTCCCCACCTCCACCCCACCCACCCCCACCCAGCACTGCCAGGAGTAATTCCTGAGTCCAGAGCCAGGAGTAACCCCTTTGCATCGCTGGGTGTGACCCAAAAAGAAAAAAATAATAATAAAATAAAATACACTCCCTGTGAAGGATCAAAAAGCCAAGGCTGATCAACTGGAGTCTGTGTGGAGTCTCCCTTCAGACCCACCCAAGGAAGCTGAGTGGAGCTGAGTGGGGCTGGGGGTCTTCAGAGACTAACCACAACACAATGTGAGTCTCAGACTGCGCCATCCCGAGGAGCTCACCTTGTTTTCTTTGCCCCATTGAGGAATTCTGAAATGAGCACCTGATCATGAAGACAAGTCCTTGTATGGCAGAAACAGTCTGAAGAGATGTTTTCAACTGGCTTATCCTTGGTTTATGATATTCTGGAATTTCAGGGCTTAAGCTTCACTCCTCTCAACCTTTGTTCAATCCTCCCGCCCTCCTTCCCTCTTTTTCTTGGTAACCACCGTAGTTTCCACCGAGTTTTGTTGTTTTTCACCAATTTATTTGTTTTAGTTATTTATATTCCACATAGCAGTGAAGCCATCCAATAATAGTCTTCTGCTCCTTTCTTCATTTCACTTAGCATAATCACCTTAAGTTCTATCCATGTTGTACGAATAAGGGCAGGATTTCTTCTTTTTAAAAAATGGGAGAATACGGGGCTGGAGCAATAGCACAGCGGGTAGAGCATTTGCCTTGCATGCAGCGGCCCGGGTTCGATTCCCAGCATCCCATATGGTCCCCTGAACACCGCCAGGAGTAATTTCTGAGTGCAAAGCCAGGAATGACCCTTGTGCATCGCTAGTTGTGACCCCCCCGAAAAAAGGAGAGTAGTATTCTAGTTTTTATGTTGATTCCATGTTTGGAATATTGTGAATAATGCTGCTATTAAACATAGAAGTGCAGATATCTTTTAAAATTTTTTATTTTAATATATTTTCAAATTTGTGCTTTCATATTCTTTAGATAAATGTCTAAGAGTAGAATTGCTGAATCACATGAAATTTGCATTTTTATTTTTTAAAGGAGTCTCTATATTATTTTCCACAACAGTTGCATACTTGGCAGCTACTGAACTTCAAGAAAGGTTAGGAAGTTGTGCTGTGTACCCAGAAACAGGGAAACTCGATTATGAAGTGCATCACTGAACTTCTTATTTTAAAAATTTAATTGTACATAACAATCTTCACTCGCTTTCCTCTAAGGAAAGTTTTTTTGGATCAGTTTTAGCAGATTATTCATAATAAGCAATGCGAAATAAATTATTTAGGATCTGCCTTTGGGGCAGGCTTGGGTGATAGTAGGAAAATCTGAAATAATGGTGGTGGAAAGATGTAATGGTTGTGGGATTGGTGTTGAAATACCAAATGTAACAAATTATTGTGAACACTGTCACTGTCACTGTCATCCCTTTGCTCATGGATTTGTTCGAGTGGGCACCAGTAAAGTCTCTCATTGAGAGACTTATTGTTCCTGTTTTTGGCAACTCTATAAAAATAAAAATTAAAAAATTTGATTGTTTAAACTAAAGTCCTGTGATTGCAAAGTTATTTATAATAGTTTCCGGCACACAATGTTCCAGTCCCACCACCAGTGACATCTCTCCTCCACCAATGTCCCCAAGCTCCCTCCCACCCCCCAACCTATCTCCTTAACAGACAAACATGTTTTTTAAGTTCGGCTATTGTAGTTTGGGTCTCACAGCAGGGCTGAATTTCTACCATTTTTTTCTCTTCCTAATGCCCCTCTAGCCAGGCCCGACAATGCTGATTCCACATGTCCTCCACTGAGGACTGTCACTCTCGGTAAGTTCTCCAAGGCCGTCTGAAGGCTGGGAAAGGAAAAGGTTTGGGTACCGGTGTGTCTGGAAAGGAACAGAATCGCCCACCGGTGTGTGATTACCGTCATGGCAAGGAGAAAAGCCAGCCTAAACTAGCTTTTCTTCTCCCACTCTGGAGTCCAGTGCAGACATCTCCTCTGACCCTGCCACTGTGCAGTGGTGAGGGTTGTACACGATCGGTCTCGGGACCAGGAAAGAAAGAAACAGAGTCCAAGAGGAGAGTTTGGCAGAAACGGGGTTTATTGGAAAGAGAGGCTCCAGGGCGCATCTCACAAGCCTCTAAAAGGACTAATGAAGATCTCGCCCGCCTGGGTTTCCACGTGGGTTTATATTGAGGTAAAGAGGCCGGAGGCAGAAGAGGTTAGCTAGCACGAAGCTCGGGAACGTAGTCTTCTGTTGCAGTGCTAGGGATTCTGGAGATGGGGTGGAACTGTATCTACAGACTTCAAGGGTTCATCTCTGGGCTGACCCAACAGTACAGTTTTAACCCATACACTTCAATTTTCAGAGGGAGAAATTGATTTCAAATTGGCCCCTGAGAGAATAGACTACATTGTAGAGATTTCTTTTCCCCACATACCAAAGATTTCTTTTCAGCGGTCTGTCAACCTCCTGTCTTGCTTTCACAGTGTACCTTGTCTCACTGCTGTCTCAGCCCAGTTCTCTCTCATGTTACCCATTGAATGATTTGCAATCGTAGTGATAGCATACATGCATGCAGTCTACTTCAGAATTCTTTCCTCTTGGGATTGGAGAGAGAGTTCAGTGGACAAGGCTCCGCCTTGCGGTGGCCCAGGTTTGAATTCTGGTGACACATGTGGTTTTCCAAGCCTTTCCAGGAATGATCCCTGAGCACCGATCCAGCAGTAAACTCTGACCACAGCTCAGTGTGGCCTCAAAACAAAAGGTAGAGTCCCTGAATTCTCTCTCTAAATCAGCCCCCTCTACCCCCAAGTCCAAATTTGCTCAGCTCTGGTGGAGCCAGCTGACTCTTCACGAGGTTTTAATATATGGTTATAAAAGCTTTTATTAATTAATAATCTAATGAACAAGCCCTTTAATTAGGCTATAAATTCCATGCAAGTGTTGAGGTTTACATAGTCAATGCAATAAGATCTTCGCACTTCTTCTCTGTGACTCTTATTTCCCAGTATTTTAACAACATCAGGGACATAATTTCAATACCATGATTGCTGGTAGTCTGTCATCATTTCTTTGAAAAAGTAGGGCTCTCAAGACATGATTACAGGCTCCCCCAGCTCCCCCCAGCCCCCAAGTCTTGGGCATGCATAGATGCATAGAAGGTGGAAGGTGGATGGAGCCTAAAGGGGTGTTAAAGAAGCATTTCGGAAGATCTGGCACACCTCTCCACAAGTGATGTCCCTTTGGTAAAAACCTGATCAGGCTCCAGCTTTCAGCTCCCTCCCAGCCTCTGCTTTTATTTGGACATACAGATCCAGGCCATGGGCATTACAATGGATGGGCAGAGACAGACTTAGCACTTCTCTGTTTACAGCAAGTTCAGCAATCAGAATTCTAAGAATCCAGGAAGGTTTTCCTAGCTTATCAGGATGGCTTCAATCTCTAGCAAGAAGGTGCCCGGTGAGTTCTCATTCACATGTTAACAAAAACCCAACCAACCACTAATTAACATTTTTTTTTTAAAAAAGGAGAAGTAGAGGTAGTTAACCCTAAGCAAACAGCCCCGAAGGATTTCTTACTCCACTTCTCCAAACTGTAGGCTTTGATAGTTTCAGAGGGGGGTCCCAAGCTGAGATACAGGACCACTCACTTTATTTCCTTCCTCTTCCAGGGACCAGCAGAGGAAAGTATCAAGTACAGGAGGGGGAGCTGGTGAGAAGGACAGAGAGGAAAAATACCACAGTGTTACTTGCCCAGGGTAGAAAAGGAAATCTGAGTTTAGATGGCTTTTTTAAGAAATTGCTTTGTATTTTCAACAGGAGACGCATGAAGTGTGATTTAAATAGACGGAGCCATTTGAAATCCCCTGCCATATGCTAGCTTGGGGATACCAAGAAAGCAGAAAATGAAATTCCTGCTGTGGAAAGGCCGCTTGGAAGAAACAGTCAGATTCAAAATGAAAAACCAGCGAGGGCCAGTGGGCTTGGACAGAGGTAGGGCACTTGCCTTGCACACATTGTCTCACCTGGGTTCAATCCCCAGTGTCCCATAGAGGCCCCTGAGCTTGTCAGGAGTGTCCCAGAGCACAGCTCCTGGGGGGTGAAGTGGGGGGGGGGTGAGGAGCACAGAAAAAAAAAAAAAAGAACCAGCAAATTGTTCTGGGCTGGAACAGTTGCCCTTATTTTGTCCTTTTCCCCAAAAACTTTAGATAAGAATGGGTTAAGCCCTCACTGGGAAACCTTTGATTAGATCTGCAGATAGCAAGGAGTGGACCTCAGGAGACAGCTCACAGGGGAATTTATTGACCAGTCTGGTGCCTAAAACTGCCCTTTCTAAAAGGGTACTTCCTTGTTCTTTTCTTATAAAAGCCACTTCTTGTGACCGAGCAGCCAAAATAGTTATTTGAGGACATGAACCAGCTTGTTGCCGCCAATAAAGCTTTCTCTGGATCTTTTGATTGATTGCCTTGGAGCAATGGTGGAATAGGACTGTCGCTCTTGCATTATGGTGGGTTAAAATGCACAAACGCACATACAGAGAGAGAGAGAGAGAGAGAGAGAGAGAGAGAGAGAGAGAGAGAGAGAGAGGTAAGAGAGAGAGAGGAGAGAGAGGAGAGAGTGGTAGCCAACCCGTATTTGATTCTTGACATCTCAGATGATCCCTGGAGCCCCTCCAGAAATGATCCCTGGGTGGAGAGCCAGGAATTAGCTTTGAGCAGCACTGGGTGCCTGCCCACCGCCCCCCCCCCCCCGCCACCACCGCAAAGATAAACTGAAAGCGATGAAAATGAAGGGCAGCTGGTGGGAAACATCGTCTGTCAACCCAGATCCTTTTCCTCCTTCGGCTGTGAGACTGCCTGGCCCACAGCTCATCACAGACTTTGAGCTGAGACTTGTCACTCACCACGAAGCCACTTCAGGGAAGACTCCAGAGCTAGCACCCCCCCAACCCCCACCCAAGGGTAACAGTGAATTCACTTCTGCTCATTCATTTTCTTCCTCTTTCAACTCTTTGTTTATCCACCTGCTGCTTCTTATAGTTTTTTTCTAAAGAGAACTCAATCCAAAACAATAGCCCCCTCTCCTCCCCCTGCCCCCATAGCGATAATCCAGTGGGTATGCTGTTTGTCTTGAATACTGCCAACCTGGGCTCAATCCTGAGTCCCAGATGGTCCCCAGAACTGCCACGAGTAGCCCCTGAACAGTGGCCCGGGTCCCACCCAAAGAGACCAAAACAACAGGCCTTACTGCATCTTACAGAAGATACGTTGCCTAGGATAGCATCAGTCCCGTTGCATAACCCTGTGAAAGTTAGACAGATCCTAACATTTTCTGGAATGCTCAGGACATTAGCCACGATATCCACCCTACCCTGATCTCCTCTGTTTTTTTCTTCTGAAGACTAAATGATCTCATTTTTTTTTTAGCATCTCCTTCCAGTTAATATTTTTGACACCTAGAATTGTTCTTTGTGAGTGGACTAACGCAAAAGAAGGGTGAATATGTAAATATCTATACCAGTGATAGTTTGAACATGCTTCTACAATTGTGTGGTCATTAAAAGCCATTGTTGGGGCCGGAGCGATAGCACAGTGGGTAGGGCGTTTGCCTTGCACGCGGCCGACCCGGGTTCGATTCCCGGCATCCCATATGGTCCCCCGGGCATTGCCGGGAGTGATTCCTGAGTGCAAAGCCAGGAGTAACCCCTGAGCATCGCTGGGTGTGACCCAAAAAGCAAAAAAAAAAAAAAAAAAAAAAGCCATTGTTTTTCCACAGTCCTTATAGAATAATAGAATAAAAAATCTGGTTTGAGAGAACTGGAGAGATAGTAGAGGAGATAAGGCATTTGCTTTTTATGCGGTCAATCTGGTTGTAGCTGGCACCATTTATGGTCCCCTGAGCACAATCACCTGTGGCCCAAACCACACACACACACACACACACACACACACACACACAAAAAAAAACATATGGAGAAAACAGGTGGCCTTCCTGCAGAGGTACTCGTGCTTAGCAAGGGCTGAGGAAGGATCCAACATGTTCCTTATTCATGCAGCTCAACCAAGGAGCCTATGACTGCATGACAAAGGCAGTCAATGCAAATCTACTAAAACAAAACCTTCAAGTAGGGACCCTCACTCTCAGGTGGCCACAGAGGCTGGGCAGCAAACTCAGGACCCTGCGTATACATGCCATGTGCTCTGTCCTTGAACCACATCCCAGCCCTAAAGTAATTTTTTTTTTTTTACTATCAGTTCTTAATGAATGGAGGTAACTTCTGCCATCCGTGGCTCTAATTCTCACAGGTGGACCAGCTCAGCAATCAGAATCTCCCTTTCAATTTTGAGTTGGGAGCCACACCCAGAAGTGCTCAGGGACAACTTCTGGCTCTGTGCTCTGGGGGCCATATGAGGTGCTGGGGAATCAAACCAAGATTAACCACACACAAGGCAAATCCACATACACACATATACATATATATGTATGTACATGCGCACGTATGTTTCTCAGCCAACAACTTAATTATTAATAAAGTAGGTCATATTATTAGACAAGATGAAGATATTAGTTAGCACCATCTCTGAAATTCTCTTCTCCCCTACCCACACCAGACAGGATTGATGAAAGACAAGAAAATGTTAAAAAGGAAAAAAAGGTCTATTCATGCAACTTGTTAGAAAGGGTAAGGCAAACTTTGTTCAAGAGTGGGTGGGGTACCCCGCGGGGTTTGTAGTAGGAGGGAGCTCTGACTCAAATCTGACTCCAACAAGGACAAGTAGGGGTTCAGAGACAAGGAGAAGAGTAGGAGTCAGTGGATGGAAAATTTCTAAAAGAAAACATAAGGGGTAGAAGGATTCTTGCTTGAAGATTCTAAAGAATTCTGGCTTAAGAGCAAACTGATAGATACTGAAGGTGCAGGCGTTTTCCTAACCTGATTTAGCAAGATTCTTGCTCAAACTGGATTCTAGAAAAACAAAGTTATAAAGCCTATGGCGTGGCCCAATCCTGCCAGGAGCACACAGGGACCTGGTTATACTTAGATGATGTCTTTGTCAGCAGTGACCAAGGAGGTTACAAAATTAGTGCAGTGACCAACCCTGAGTATCACCAGTAGCTATTCAAAAGCTTTGCAACATTAGTTTGTTTAATCTTCACAAGAACTATGTGTAGATAATGTTCTTACCCTCCTTTTACAGATGAGAAAACTGGGGCACAGAGAACGGAGGCAACTTCCCCAACTATTGACTGTAAGAATTAAACCTAGAGGGCTGGGTACCAGTTTCTTCTAATCACTAAGGCATGCCGGCTTTGGTGAAGAAGCTTAAGAAGAATCTAAACCAAAGGTCTCAGTATAGATTTTATAGCTGACAGAATCAGCTGGAAGCTCTGCAGAGTAATTCATAATTTGTTGGTTACAGACAGAATTTTAGATTACGTAGGTCAGTTTCTAGGATCATTTTCAAATGAAATAATGATTTTATTATTTTTTCATGCCCTCAAATTAAAAGGGGGCTAAGAGGATGAGAAATACTTATTAACAATCATTTAAATATTTTCTCTAAAAAAATTGAAATAAACAGTTTTTTGGACTGGAGAGATAGTACAGCTGGTAAGGTGCTTGCCTACTGTACTCCATGACTGACCTGGGTTTGATCCCTGAGCACCACCAGGAGTAATTCCTGAGCACAGGGTCCAAGAAAAACTCAGAGTGATCCCAAAATAAAAAAAATCAACAATCCTCCCACTTCCCCACCCCCAAAACAAAAATAACCAGTTCTTACATGATGTTTACTTGCATTCTACTTTTTCCAGTTTGGGTGTGGCCAACCCACCGCTACACCCCAGGGCCACACTGCGGGGGGTTGAACCCGGGGCCAGGCAGAGTTCACAGATGCAAGACTCTGCTCTTCCATTTAAACCACATCCCCAACCCCCGCATATTTGCATCTTAAAACAGCCAACTTTAGAGAACACTCATTTCGAAAATTCTCTTAAGGTTCATTAAGAATTGAACTTGTTCATTCCTTAGGATCTTACAAAGTGCGACACAAATGCAGACTCCCCAGGATTTTTGCATTTAGTGGCTCTGGCTTAACCCATTACTTACTGTGCAGGAACACCATGGGATGATGGTGGGCTGTGCAAACACAGGCAGTGCATTACCAAGCAGACCTGTAAGGCAAGATGACTGGTTTAGAATGAGAGCAGGAGGAAGGCCAGGCAAAAGCAGAGGAAAAAGGGCTTGCATGATAAGCAGTGCTCCCCCAGGGGTCTTCCTCTCCTAATGTATCTTGTGCTTTTCCAGATTGGCTCAATGTGGTTGGTATGATCCCCTAAAGTCAAAGTTTTATTAAGGAAACAATTCTGTGGAATGTTTAACAGTTATTAGACGGTTAATGTTCTAACACGGGGTACCTCTCCAGCTCTGCTCACGCAGCATGCACCTATAACATAAAAAGCAGAGATGCTCCTTGAGTGAAAGAAAAGGAAATAACGGTTCCGGAATGTGAAGAATCACATGGGGTCCTGCCAGGAGAGAGATTGCGCAAAACCTATTTTGACATTACTGTCTGTGTCTGTGTGTGTGTGTGTGTGTGTGTGTGTGTGTCGGGGGTGAGGGAAGGGGTGCAGGGGGTGGATGGAGGGGGCAGGTTAGGGGTCTTCAAGCATTTTTCTTTTTCTTTTTTCTCTTTTTTTTTGTGCTTTTTGGGTCACACCCAGCGATGCTCAGGGGTTACTCCTGGCTTTGCACTCAGGAATTACTCCTGGCAGTGCTTGGGGGACTATATGGGATGCCGGGGATCGAACCCAGGTCGGCCGCGTGCAAGGCAAACGCCCTACCTGCTGTGCTATCGCTCCGGCCCCTCTTCAAGCATTTTTCTTTCTTTCCTTATTGTTTTTATTTTGAGTGTGGTATATGTGGTCATCTTGTGGCCTTTTTTCCAAGGACAGGAAATAGAACTGCATCTGTTTGGAATTACTTAAGAACTATTTTGCCTGATGTGGTAGAACTTAGTGGTTCATCCTTTGGAGCCAGCCAGCTAATAACCCCAGCAGCACCACTACCCAACTGCCTGATCTGATGACTCAGGGTGAGACCGTCAATCACTTCTCACCCCCACCCATCTTGCCTCAACATCATTTTCGTTTTGAATAAGGCAGGTCCTTGACTCTACCTGTGCAGTTCATTGTACAAAGGGTCAATCCTTGACCTGTGCTTGAACAATGAGAACACCTTCCTTACCAGTTTGGAGTTGAGGTAGATGAGTTGAGGAAAGGAAGAGAGGAAGAAGGGAGATTGCATCAGTTCACCTGTGGGGCAGACCCCTGCAACTCTGAGTAGCCTTTTTCTGTGAGGAAGATGGAAAAAGCTAGGATGCATGCACAGAGTTCACAGAGAGAAAGAAGGATCGAAAGGCATGTTTTTTTCTGGTGCCAAATATCACTTATTGCTTCTAGAAGTTACCCCTGTACTCTTATAATTTCTTAGTTTGCCTTACTTAATTCAACCAGCTCTGGACTTTTTGGTAACTAAAACTTGGTGTACTGCTTTTTCTTATCGCCCTGATGCTATTACTCAATGTTTCTTTTTTGAACTAGGAAGGGAAAAGCTACAGATTCTTCAACAACACAGTTTTCTCTAGCTTGTGACCTTCATGTTTTAGTAGCATAAAACATCAAAATCATGTCAACTTTCCTAACTCCCTTCACCTACAATGTGTGGGAATATCATTGGTGACTATTCTTAAGTAGAGAAATTCAGTTTATAATTGAGACAATAGGGCCAGAGTGATAGCATAGCAGGTAGGGTGCTTGCCTTGCATGCGGCTGACCTGGGTTCCATCCTTGACAACCCATAAGGTCCCCTGAACCTGCCAGAAGTGGTCCCAGAATACAGATTCAGGAGTAAGCCTTGAGTGCTGCTATGTGTGCCCTATTTTCTTTAAAAAAAAAAAAAAAGAGATCATGCTATAAAAAAACTGGACTGGAGCGATAGCACAGTGGGTAGGGTGTTTGCCTTGCATGCGGCCGACCGGGGTTTGATTCCTCCATCCCTCTCAGAGAGCCCGGCAAGCTACTGAGAGAATCCCGCCCAAAGGCAGAGCCTGGCAAGCTACCCAGGGTGTACTCGATATGCCAAAAACAGTAACAACAAGTCTCACAATGGAGACGTTACTGGTGCCCGCTCAAGCAAATCAATGAACAACGTGATGACAGTGACAGTGATAGTGACAGCTATGAAAACCTCTCCCATGCTGATAGCCATTAATTACATTCTACTGGCTACAAAGAACACAACTCATTCGAGTTATTTCTTTAAAATAGTGGGGTTTGGGAAGGACAGTCGAAAAGTATTTTAGCTAAGAGTCCATTCCTGAAAGTTTTAAGCCCTAAGTTTTCTCCTTAGCCATTCTGTAGCAGAAGTTTGCTAAGCATCCACCTTCATGTCCACATGGTTCCTCTGTGTCTCTGCTTTCCACTGCTTCGGCTCTACTGGTCTACTTGTGAACTATGAGAGTCTGTCTGCCCCATTTCTTATCCCTTCCCAGGTTAGAAGTCACCTGCACCTGGTTGATTCCAACCACACCTCTTTTAAATTTAAGAAATAGATCATTTTTCTGTTCAATCTCTTTTTCAGATGAGCTTTTGCATGAGAGTTTTCAAGTTATATTCTTGGTCCTCAGCCCACGAAAGCTGAAGGCTAATAGGAGTCATCTCAGAATAAACAGAGGAACATCTGAATAGAACAGAGGGCTTTATGACTGATGAAATGGCTTTAGTTGGCAAGGATATCTATTCATCAGTATGGGCTGGAAAACAGCTTCAAATACAGGGAGTTAGGGGTCTGTTTTCATACTCAGCAGAGATAGCATTACATAACAGCTTAGACATAGTCTAGTGGTTTTTCAGGAAATGTTTACATATTCTTGAGAGCGAACAGAGAGCATGAGCAATTGAGAAACATACAAAGAACATGCTTCACATCGACAGGAAATGGTGAAATGATGAAGAAAGGTCACTTGAGATTCGTCATTTGGTAAGGTGATGAAGACCAGGCTGGTTGCTTGCAAAGCAAGCGCCCTATCTACTGTAGTGTCACTCTGGTCCCATGGGCAGGATAATTTCTAAACTATTTTGAATATGTTGAAAAGCTAATGATATTCTAGAGGCTTGTATTAGTAAATATGGAAACCAGGAGAGAAGAATCTAGATTTATCTCTGTATTCCCATGGCCCTGTGTTGGCCTCCACTATAGCACTTACTATGTTGTATTCAAATGATCTTTTATGTGTTTGCTAAAGAATTGTATCTTCCCTCCCCATCCACTGTCCAGTACCCTTGCATCATCTGGCACACACTAATCGCTCCTTAAGCTGAAGTGAATGCTTTTCTTCTCAGTGCTTTTGGGAAGACTTTTGTAAAAGTACTGAAGTGACTATGGGTCTATAACAAAAAGGAGGATCAACTGCATTTTGGACACTTGCATCAAGTCTAGCAAATGCCCACCAAGCTCTTTGATAAAAGACTTCTAAAAAAATAGAAGTGATTTGAGTGCAGCTAATTCATAATGTGAAAATTAATACTATATTTTTATGTTAAGATACATTGTGACTCAAATGAATTTGTCTTGAACCCTAAGGGAATACTGTCACTTGGCACCATAAGCAATTTCCAAAACTCAAAAATTGACGCATAATATCCATGGAGAATTTTGTTTCCTGAGAACAAAAGTGATGAATGATAAGCAGAGGTAAAATATGTGAATCACAATTTTTTCCACACATTAAAAAGTGATTATTATGGGGTCAGAGCAATGGGACAGCTGAAAGGGCATTTGCCTTGCTTGTGGCCAACTTGGGTTTGATCCTTGCCACCCCATATGGTCCTCCAAGCCCTGCCAGGAGTGATTCATAAGCACAGAGCCTGGACTAAGCCCTGAGCACCACTGGGTGTGACCCCCTGCCTCCCAAAAAAGTAATTATTAGAGCAAACCCCCTATGAAAGGCAGTATGAAAGTTTGGTCAGAAGTACAATGCTTGAATATACCTTAGGGTTATTAAAACTAAATGGTGGAGTTCCCTCTATTGCATTAACAAATAAGCAGGTGTTGGATTCCCAATACTTGTGCAACAGGTTGGGATAAGATCAAAGTTAACATGATTCAATGTCTTCTGGGAACACACAGTGCTATATACTTATGGAGAAGTAAATAATAATTTGTTTTATGTCGCTATTGCTGTGCTCTAGAACACCAAAAAAAATTTGGAATCGAATGAAGGGTTAGCATCTTGACGTTGGGGGTTGGGGTTGTCGCACATTGCTCTTTGGCTTCCCTGGCATGTTCCTGAACCGAATGTGGGTCATGATAACTTGAAGATGTCTGGCCTCCAGGGCTGTAGAGCAAAGTGAATTAAGCATGTGAGAAGTAGCACCTGGCTTTTCTCCATCATGACCCACTTTGTCACCGCTTAGTAAAACATGAAAAAGGACAGCTTAGTGGAGACAGTTAAATCCATTTGGTTGTAGAAATTGGTGATAAGAAGAACAGAGTTCCAAGGACAGGACAACACAGCAGCAAAAGATAAAAGAAATGGGTCATGATTATGCTCCCCTGCCCTGCAGTAAAACAAAAATATTAACACTATTGTAAACTTACTACTGAAAATACAATCATAATCATTTTTCAATCATTATCGTTTTTTAAAAACAAAAATTGCCCGCACCGAAAGTTGTGAGGCTGCAGAGAGAGAAAATTCACTGTGGCTGGTGAGATGACTCGAGGACTGGAGTCCATGCCGTGCATGTGGCAGCTCCGGGGGGTCTCCAGACGGCCTGTCCCTGAGCACCATGGTGAGGGTTCCCTAGCACCTCTGAGTGTGGCACCAACCCCCAGATAAAAAAGAAGGGAAAGTCACTCCCGGGTCGTGGGAACAGCTCCAAGAGAGGGTGTAACCCTGGTGACTCCCAGCGCCACTGCTCTGAGAAGTCCACATCCCGTCCTGAGCACTGAGCTATCAGGCTATAACTACTGGGCTGTTCTCCACCGGGACCAGCCCCTCAGATAGAGAGAAAACAGCCTCTTGGATCACAGCTGTCAGAAATAGGATTTAAAGATAACTACAGGGGCTGGAGCGATAGCACAGCGGGTAGGGTGTTTGCACTGCTTGTGGCTGACTGGGTTCGATTCCCAGCATCCCACATGGTCCCCTGAGCACCGTCAGGAGTAATTCCTGAGTGCAGAGCCAGGAGTAACCCCTGTGCATTGCTGGGTGTGACCCCCCCAAAAAAAAACTACAAACAGCCCATTTGAAAACTGAGGAATAGACACTTGCCAAGGAAGACACAGAGATGGCCAACAGGCCCACGAAAACATGCTTCTTGTCCCTTATTACCAGGGAAACACAAACCCAAATGACAATGAGATACCACAACACTCCTGTGGGAATGGTCTGTATCAAAGTAAGCAGAAACCGCGCCTCTGGAAAGATGGAGCCGGAGCCCTCACACGCCGCTAGTGGGAGTGTGATTGATTGGTCCTGCCTCTATGGAAAACAATAAAAAGACTTCTCAAAATATTAAAAGTAGAACTTCCACATGACCCAGATTCCACGCTTGGTAGCTATTCAAAGAAAATAAAAACACCAAGTTAAAAAGTACATTTACATATATGCATTGTCCATTACAGCAATATTTACTGTAGCCAAGATTTGGAAATTACTCAGGTGCTCAAGGCTGGATTGTGGTATCTATACATGATGCAATTCTCAGTCATAGAACAAAGGAAATCTTGCCTTTTGTAACAACATGAATGCAACTAGAGCAGGATTGTTCTAAGCGAGATAAATCAGAAGGAGAAAGAGGCACGGGTGATAGTATAATATAGTGTATGTGACTGACCCAACCTGGGTTTAATCCCTGCACTCTAATGGTCCTGTGAGCCCCGCCAGGAGTGATCTGAGTATAGAGCCATGAGTAAGCTCTGAGCACCACCAGATGTGGCTCAAAACCCAAACCCAAACCAAACAAAATGAAGGAGAAAGACAAATACTGGGTGATCTCACCCATACGTGGGAGACAAGAAACAAAGCAAGGGAGCAGGCTGACTAAACCCTCAGAGACACACCTGTGGATTCAGACCCCAGAGCTGCGGTGAGCAGAGTGGGTGTGGAGAGCGGAGAGCCAGAGGAAGCGGGGTTATGGTGTGGTATGCTTTGAAGAGGTACGGCATTGTACCCCTAAAACACATAGAGTTGTGTAAACGAATGCTATCACAGTTTCAAATGTTTATTTACTTATTCTTTTTACCATTTTATCAAAGTACTGGGATTTACCACACCGTTAATTAAACTCTCCTGCATGCTTCATTTTGATACCACATCCATCACCAGACTGCCTGTCCCCAGCGAAATAACCATCTCAACCATCCTGCCCTCATGTAAGCTACAGACAGTTCCACAGGCAAAATTTCCAGTTCTGGTAACTTTGGCTATTTGTTGTTCTTTCTCTATGATCCTTTACATTCCACATGAGAGCAAATTTTTTTCTTAGCAATGCCGTTAATAATGGTTCTTGGGGGGCTGGAGCCATAGCAGAGCGGGTAGGGCGTTTGTGGCTTGGCCAACCCGGATTGATTCCCAGGATCCCATATGGTCCCCCGAGCACTGCCAGGAGTAATTCCTGAGTACAAAGCCAGGAGGAACCGCTGAGCATCACCGGGTGTGACCCCAAAAGCCAATAATAATAATAATAATAATAATAATAATAATAATAATGGTTCTCATGGACATAATTCCAATACCACATCACCAGTATCACGTGTCTCCTTACTCCAAGGCACCCAGCTCTCCCATTTTCAAACCCCCCAAATTAATTTTGTGAGTCAGTTCCTCTGTTACTTTGCCTTTGGACCTTTGGTTGCTTGCTTTGTATCTTTATTTTTTTTTTTAACTTTTTATTAAATCACCATGTGGAAAGTTACAAAGTTCTCAGGTTTATGTCTCAGTTATACAATATTCAAACACCCATCCCTTCACCAGTGCCCATATTCCACCACCCAAAACCCCAGTATACCCCCCGCCCCCACCCCCTACCCCCTACAGTATAACTAATGAATTTCACTTCATTTTCTCTTTACCTTGATTACATTCCATATTTCAACACACAACTCACTATAGTTGTTGGAGTTTCTACCCAAGAGAGACAGCCCTACTACCAAGAAAGCATTTGATAATTAGTTTTCCATTGCTGGGAATGAAGAGATATGGAGCCCCACTGCTACAAATACATAACTCTTCTTTTTTTTTTCCTTTTTCCTTTTCCCTTTTTTTTTTCCCCCTCATCCCCCTTCCCAAGCCTCATAGTATGGTGTACGCCACGCCGCGTCGGCCAGCGTGGGGCTTTTGCTTAGTTCACAGTTCAGAGAGGTGGCTGCTACATTAATAACCTTCAATATTTCAACAAAAACTTACTGTTAGTATTTGTCGTTTCCCCCCCAAGTCAGACCTGTTCAAAAGGAACCGTTTCACATTGTTGACAATTATAAATGTTAAGTCACGCGGACGCTGCATTTCTGTATAAAGTCCAGGGAAAATTCTGCCAGAAATTGCATAGCCCAGCTCACAGTCCCAGTGCTTTGCTGTAAGAAGTCTCTGGAATCAAAGTCTTTAGGTGCAGAGGGTCCATTTCACTCTCAGCAGCTCCGAATTTATCTGGGCCGAGGGCGTGCCGGTTACACCCCCTTCCCATGAGTCCCTGGGAACCCCAAGTGTAAAAATCTAATACCTCTGGGTTAGGATTCTTAGAAGATGGCGCCTGCCATGTGGGTGCTGCCAAGCCACCGTTTTCCGTGCAGGAAGACAGGGTGGGGAGGAAAAATCCACCCCCAGGCAGCACAGAGTTGTAGCCCAGTTCGCAGTCCCAGTGCATTGCTATTAGATGCTGCGCTGGATGCCCGAATGTGTTAGGTCTCTGGAATCAAAGTCTTTAGGCGCAGAGGGTCCCTTGCTTTGTATCTTTAAGTCCCACACATGAGAGAGATCACTCTGCATCTGTTTCTTTCATTCTGCCTGACTTTACTCAGCATGATTTCCTCTAGTTTTACCCATGTTAATGCAGATTGCATGACTTTGTTTTCTTGGTGCTGTATAGTATTCCATTGTGTATACACCTCACAACTTCTTAATCTATTTATTTGTAGTTGGGCATTTGGGCTGTTTCCATATCTTGGCTATGGTGCTAAGTGAAATGAAGAACACAGATGTGGATAGGTCCTTTCACATTCATGTTTCTGTGTTTTGGAGAAAGATGCCACAAAGTAGTACTGCTGGGTCATCATATGAAAATTCTATTCCATTTTTTTGAAGCCTCCACATTGCTTTCTATAGAGGTTGAGTCAGATGACATTCCTGCCAATAGTGAATAAGGTTTACTTTCTGAACACAACTATGCCAACACTGGTTATTTTAGTTTCCCCTATGGATATTTTCTGTAGCATTTTCAGTGGTTTTCCATAATGGACAATACAAATTATATTATTTTGGTTGTGCTTTGGGACAAGAATTGGGTCTTGGGATGGAAACATCCCAAATATGGTGTAGGAAGGTGTAATGGTGGTGGGATTGGTGTTTGAATATTAAATGTAGTCAAATATTGTGAACTACCTTATAAAATAAAAAAAATTTAATAAAGGAAAATATGAATAAGTCTATAAAAGTATAAAATTGTGTTATCCTAAAAATGCAATATAAGCTTTATGTTAGAAAATATTATATTTAGGTAATGCTTAAGTATTTGCATTAATAATTAAAATATTGTAAAAATCTTTACAGATGAAAAAACTCACGTAAGGAGACATAGAACATTTAATACAAATTAAACATTAATTCATTATTGAAAATGTATAAAATCTCTTAGCAGGCTAGGACCACAGTGCCATGAATGAATGTTATACTCAATGGAAAAGTGTTGAGAAGTTTGTCTATTTATTTATTTGGCCACACCTGGAGGTACTCAGAGATTACTATTGGCTCTGCATTCAGGAATCAGTCCTAGTGGTCTCAGAGGACTATATAGGGAACTGGGGGTCAAGGCCAGCTGAGAGGGTACAAGCCAAGTGCCTTACCTGCAGTCTTTGGCCCTGTCTTGTCTTTTAAAGAAGCTCCTTTAATGTTTCTTGCAAATCTGGTTTCAAAGCTATGAATTCCCTAAACTGTTGTCTGTCCACGAAGCTTTGTATCTATCATTTCTTCAAACTGGAGTGATAATCTAGATGAATAAAATATTCTTGGTCAGCTGTTTACTTCATTGAGGTTTTTATTACACCCAGCGTTCTCTTCTTACTCAGAATCTCATTTGATAGATCTACTCTAATTGTCAGGGCTTTCCTTTGTATGGAAGTTTCTTTTTCGATTATTCTCTCTCTCTCTCTCTCTCTCTCTCTCTCTCTCTCTTAGGCATTTGTCATTCAGGTTACAATTTGTCTTGAAGTTTTTCTAGTTGGGTCTGTTTATGCTGGGTATATGTTAGCCTCTTGAATCTCAGATTCTGCACTTTTCAGCCCTGGGAAATTCTTAGTTATGTTTTCTTTAGCGGTTTCTCATTGAATTTCTTTCCAATTCTTCAGGGATCCAGTTGATTCCTGTATTATCTCTTTTGATTTTATCCCATAGTTCTCTGGTGTGCTGGTTCTTTTCAGACTTTTCCTTATTTATTGTTTTCTAGAGGTTTCCTCCATCTTCCCTTGGAGCTGCTTGATCTTTTCCTCAACTGTTGTTTTTCTGCTGCTCAGTCCCCTTATTGCATTTTAAAAATACCACCTACTTAGGGTCAGAGTGATAGCAGTGTGGATAGGTCATTTGCCTTGCATGCCACCGACTTGGGTTTGACCCAAGCATCCCATATTCTCATATGGTCCAACCATGAACCACCAGGAGTAATTCCTGAGTGCAGAGCCAGGAGGAGGAACCCCTAAGCATGACTGGGTGTGACCTAGAAAATAAAATAAAATAAAATCACCTACCATAGCCTTTCTATCTTTTTTTTTTTTTGCCACAGCTGGTGGTGCTCAGGGGTTCCTCCTGGCTCTGCACTCAGGAATCACTCCTGGCAGTGCTGGGGGAGTCTAAAGAATGCTAAGGATTGGACCTGGGGCTACCGTGTGCAACACAAATGCCCTCCCCGCTGTCCTATTGCTCAGACCCATTCTTCATTTCTGAAACTTGTGAATGTAGTGTTGTCATTTTCACTTTCATATTTCCCTGGACTTTGCTGGCTACCTGTGTCATCCTTTCTCTGGGCTCAATAAAAATCCTCAATATGCAAGTTTACAGAAGTGGTTGGTAGTGGCAGAGTCTTCTACATTATTATTTGAATACACTGAGCTTGGTGAGCGTCTATGCCTCTTCCTTACTCTGCCTTGTTGCTGCTGGTGGGGGGAGACGGGGATTGGGAAGGTAAGCAGTAGCTTAGGAGCTGTGGAGGTGTCAGCTGAGAAGATGGCGGAGGAGGTCAGGCCAACTTGTCTTTTTTAAAAAGTACTAATGATTCCAAATTCCAAAATCTTTAACAAATTTCACACAGCAAAATCAAACATGTGTGTGTGTTGCCAGGTTAAGCTCTGTACAATAAAAATTGAAATGTAAAATAATTCAATATAGAATTTCAGATGTAAAACCAGAAAGCTGATAATTCTCCATTACTTATCATTATCTTGGTTAATAGTTCAGCTCAAATTCTCCACAACATATTTAGCTGAAAAACAAATGTAGATGCAAAGAATTACTTTTCTAATAATTCTCAAGATTACTAGATTACCAATGTACCTTATCCTTAGTAGAATTAATTTTTTAAATTAATTTTAAAAGTTGATTGATTATTGGTTTGATGTCTACCTATTCATTAAACTATATATAGTGGTCATTTAAATTTTAGATAGCATGTATTTCACTAGAAAGACATAAGTCAGTTTATTTAGAACTTTAGTTGAAGCTTTTATGCTTGCTGATTGAAAGCCATTGATTGTAGATACCGTATTTTATATCTTGAAATTGAATGCCCAGATAGAGAAGTAAAAGATATATATATCTTTTGTATGTGTGTGTAGGGGGCAGGGGGGCGGATTGTGTGCTGAGAATCAAGTCCAGACCTCACACACATGAGGTATACGCTCTAACACCAAACCACATCCTCAGTTTCAAAGCTTTATATTTTAAAACAAAGTTTGGTTAAATTGGTGGTAATGACAGGAGATAAAAATATGCTATAGGGACAGACAAAAAAAAATTCAGAGTCCCCAAATAGTAACAAAGTTTTATTTTCACTTGGGTAGGTGTATATTTAAGCTCACTTCAAACTATGCATTTCACATCATACAGATAAAGGGCTAATATCCAAGTCATATAATGCACCATAAGCCTCAACAACAAAAATCCAACCACCTATCAAAAAAATGGGGAGAACATATGAACAGACACTTCCCAAAGAGGATATTGATGATTTGTAGGCATATGAGAAAGTGTTCCTCATTATATATCATCAGGGAAATGCAAACCAAAATAATAATGAGATATCATCTCACCCCAGTGAGACGGCATGTACCAAAAGAGACAAAAAACAACCAGTGTTGGCAGGGATGCTGTGAAAAAGGAACTCTCATTTATTGTTGTTGGAAGTGTTAGCTGGTTTGGCTTCTCTGGAAAACAGTATGGAGATTCCACAAACAGCTCAGAATAGATCTCACATAAAACACAGTGATTCCACTTCTTGGCGCCTATCCCCTAGACAGAAGAAACATTAACTCGACAAGATATGTACACAGCTATGTTCGTTGCTGTGCTTAATACAATAGAATATGGAATCATCCCAAATGTCCAATGACTGGTAAAGGTATGGAGAAGTTGTGGTATGTGTACACAGTGGAATACTATGCAGCTATAAGAAAAGGAAAACATGCAGTTTGTTGCAACTTGGATGGAACTGAAGGGTATCATGTTAAGTGAAATAAGTAAAAGGGAAAGAACAACTATTGGATGATCTCATTATTCTATAACACACATACATATACACACACCAAAAATAAAACCCAGAAAAATCAAAGGAATACACAGTATTGAATGATAAGAAATCCTTGGCCTGAGATCACAAGACTGAGGTTATTCAGAGGGGGCAGGAGGGGTGAGAGGGGGAGGGAGTGTGATGAGAGAAGGAAGAGGCAGACATGAGGACTTCAGTGGAAGGTCTGAGGTACTTTGGTGGCAGTTGAAGGTGCAGTAACTCAGTTCAATAAACCTTAAGCATTAACATTATATTAACCATGTTATCTAAACTTCAAATTAAGTAAAAATTAATTTAAACAACAAAAAATTAAAAACACAACTATTCACTTTATTTTGAGTTTGGTTTACTTGGGGGGGTGGTAGGGAGGGACATACCTGCCAGTGATCAGGAACTGTTTCTGGATCTGTGCTCAGGCACTGCCTGGGAGAACATATGAGTGCTGGATTGAGCTGGGATCAGCCCATGAGTATTTATACGTTACAGAAATTTCAGACTATCTCTTTTTCACAGAAAAAAAAAATACTACTTTCTCCCATTTTTTTTGTACTAATGAATAAGCATTATTTGTTTTGAGCATATCTCTAAATATGGGTTTGTATATGAATTCGGTTAAAAATACACAAAAGCTTTCTTCTATATATAGAAATAACAGTAGGCTTGAGTGCAGTTGTCTTTTACTTAATAGTATTTATTCTCTGAAATCAAGTAACAAGAGAATTTTTACTGTTTAGAGAACACAGAGGCACAAGTTATCTGGGCGCTTGTCTGTGGGCTTTATGAAAGCAGCTAACACATGACCGGAATGTCACAGCGAGAACTTTCATCAGGTGAAGGTCAGAGGTGAAGTTGCTGGAGAACCAGTGATACTCCACGATCCAGCCGAAGTGCTCTGGCCCCCTAAAATTCCGCTTCTTGATAGACACTAACTTGAGCATACATAAAGAGGAGAGGGGGAAACATGGGTTGCAGCACTTCTTGCCATACTCATAAATAGGAAAGATCCCAGGTCCATCTGCACTTGAATGGCTAAACAGAGAGTGGTATTTTCATACTATGGAATGTTACATAGCAATAAAAATTGCTATGGCGATAGGCAAACAGGGGTGAAGTTCAAAATCATAACATTCGAGCAGGCGAGAGCAGCAGAGACTGATGACGCCTGAGTTTCGTAGGTGGATTCCTGTTCAGGTTACCTCCCCAAAGGGAAAAGTCCATAACTCTGTGTGGTGTGTGTGTGTGTGTGTGTGTGTGTGTGTGAGAGAGAGAGAGAGAGAGAGAGAGAGAGAGAGAGAGAGAGAGAGAGAGAGAGTATGTGGGTGTATGTGTGTGTATGTGTGTGAGTATGTGTATGTGTGTGTGTGTGTGTGTGTGTATGTGTGTGTGTTGGGGTTGGGGACGGGGTAAGCTACAGAGTTTAATTCAATTTGATTCTGTTTAGATAAAATTCTAGCATAAGTGGTGTGTTGTTCAGGGATGCCTATGAAGTCATCTGTGTTGACAGGCATGATGAGATGAACCTTCGAGAGAGGGCAACTGCCGACAGAGCGGGTGCTAGGCTGTGGGAAGGCACTCACAATTTTCAAAGGCACAGATTTTATTCTATTTATTTATTTAACTTGGGTGGTGCATATTTATCATGTATTTTTAAAACTCTTTTATTGTTGTTTTCCCATCGTTGCTGCTGGTTGGTTGGAGGCCACACTTAGCACCACACCCAGTGTTGCTAAAGGTTCCTCCTGGGTTTGTGCTCAGGGGTCGCTCCTGGTGGCACAGAGAGGGCATGTGGTGCCAGGGATGGACCTCGGGCCTCCTGTGTGCAGACCATGTGTCCCGCTGCTGAGCTCTAGCCCGCAGTTACTAATCCTCTCATAACCACCCCAGATATCGCAGGGGCTTACAGGGTACATATATGATAAACAGCTTCTTGGAGGCATGCTTCATAATACAGTTAATTGTAAAAACATACATGCCTGTACATAAGGAAAAAATACCAGGATTTTACATCACCATAATAACACTTGTCATGCAATGGGTTCCCCCCTCCTTTTCCACCTTTTGTAATGTATTTTCTTTTGTAAAATTTTTATCATTACAACATAGTGAAGGGACCCATGTATGAGGAAGAAGCCATGTTCTGATGGAGTCTAAAATAGATCACAAATGCACTTCCAGGCACTGAGTTAGGGTCATGAGTTTCCCAACTCTTTTGACGGGAGAAGCTCTCCAGCTTGGAGTCCCGGGGAACTCAGACGTTGCTAATCTGTCCTTCCAGCAGAATCTGCTCACCTTTGACAAGTAAATCGAACAGTCTGAGTTGAGGAGAGACGATGTAGGATAGAAGCAATTTTTTCTTTTTTTTTTTTTTAAATTTTGAGAAGCAGCCAAGAACGGCCTCCTCCGCTCAGATTTACATAAGCTTCCTCCCCCTCCCAGACAACTGGCCCCTCTCCTTTGTACTCTCTCCTGGCAGCACAGATCACAGAGAAATATTAGTGCCAACTCCTTTCTCCCTGGGTAGGCTCTGATCTCCCTGTGGGCACGGTGCCCCCATCGCTTCTTCTTCTGTCCTGTTTCATCAGGGCATGGGGGAAAATAGCCGTCCGGCTTGTGTTGATGATTAACCTGAATAAAAGAAGCCACATAGCTTTCTCGCTGCCGAGTGGGTGGCCTGTACACAGCGCAAGGCTATGGAAACCTGAATGGCCTGGGAAGTGAAGTTTCGTGCAGAATGAGCCAACAGGGCTCCTCTAATGTCTAATATAAGACCTAGATACAATGCCATTTTCCATTCTTATAAACATTGCACAGCACAGTCAAGTGCTTTCTCCTGGGGTCTTTGCCAAGAGAAGCATCTTCCACATACTGTGTCAGTGCCACCCCTCTCTCTTTCTACCCTCCTGTCCAGCGCAGGCTCAGCACTTTCTCAAAGCTGCTATTTTTAGCAGTGAATAATCAGTGGACCTTGACTTTCACTTATAATAACCATAGCATGTCCGTGCTCTGAACAGAACCCAGCATGCCAGGAAAACCCGGGTGTTAGCTGATTTCAACCTTCTGTTACAAAGACAAGAAAATGCATCCATGTTAAGGAAGACACTCCAAATGTCTCCAAAATAGTTGGTCCAACTTAAACAAAGCAGCAATTTCCTTCCAGCACCTAAACATTTGCCAAGTATGAGATGAGATCCTCACATGATGTGTTTCAAGTTTACTAGACATCTCCCAGTACTGATTAAGAAAGGCAGAAAACAGGGGATTGCTTTTCTTCTTCTGGTTTTGTTCAGAATTTGCATGATGCAACTGTACTATGGCAATTAGTTTGCAATATTTATTTATCTTTACTTTTTGGTTTTGTGGCCACACCCACATTCCTCAGGGACTACTTTCTGCTAGGCTACTCCTGGAAGACATGGGGGACCACGTACTTCCAGGGATGGGACAGGGCCTCCTCTGGGCAAAGCTTACAGAGCCCCTGATCTATCTTGCATTATGTAGAAACATTAATCCAAAACTTTAGAGCAAGGGCGATTAATCCTGGCAGATCAGGTCTCTATCTGGACAACTGCTTTACGGATTAGTTTAGTAAAGAGGAGTTAGATTTCTCAAAAGCATATTTACTATTGAAGAAGAAACAAAAGAAACACACATTGCAATGGGATATGCTTATACATGCCCTCCCTACACACACCCCCTCCCCCCCACATACATACCCACATGAAGGGTGGTGAATTGTTTATTGACCAAATTTGCTTAATAAAACATCTAAATCCAGTTGCTTTGGTTTAAGCTAATGTAAATATTGAAGTAATCGTTTTGCATTCATTATATAGAAAGAAGTCTAATGCATCAAGCTTATATCCAACTTGGAGTTTTTCATCTTTCTTTTTCCTATTAGAGTCACTATGAAAAATAGTGATTAAGAGGCTGCTCTCTGCCCAGATGTGATCCCGAGTGGCAGCACATGAGCGGCCCCTCTGTTCCTGAACGCCCATGATTCCAGAGGCCAACTAACTACTTTCGGCACCCAGCATCTTCTTGGAGAAATGTCTCTAGACTGTGAACTAAGCTACAGCCCCATGCCGCCCCAGAAGGGGAAAGGTTTTTCTCTCTCGGCCTTTCCTTTCCCCAGTTGCGTGGCGACCGCCATCTTATAAGGCGCACTAAACAGAGGTACTAGGTTACAATGATGCGATTTCTGGTAAAAATCTCTCTGGAATTAACTACTAAAATACCAGAAATCCAAAACTGTGTGGCCGCTGTTGTGGCCACATGATCTCACATGCTCTTCATCTCAACAATGTAAAACAAATTATCAAATGATGCCTTTTTGGCCAGGTCTGATTGTTGGGGGAAAGTTCCAAATAATAATAGTGAGTTTTCTGTTGAAATATTTATGTAATCAAAGTAAAGAGAAAGCAAAGTGAAAATCATCAGCCACACAGGTGGGATGGGAGGTATACTGGGGTTCTTGGTGGTGGAACATGTGCACTGGTGAAGGGATGGGTGTTTGATCATTATATGACTGAGACTTAAGCCTGAAAGCTTTGTAACTTTTCTCAGGATGATTTAATAAAAAAGAAAAAAAAAAGAAAAGAAAACTAGTGATTAAGAGCCTGGGTCTGAGAGTCAGATTGTCTGCTGTTGGCTACTGAGTTCACCATTGTCTGGCCTTGGGATCAAGTGACTTAACTCTCTATGTTACCACATGTGCGTATATGGGCATTAAAATTCTGTCAGTACATATAAATCACTTAGTACAGTGCCTGATGGTTAATTATTGACCACCAAGTGTGGGTTTATTCTAAGTGAATAAGGTTTAGCTTCAGGGTCTCTCACTTGCATAGACACCTTCTGAGGTTTCAGACTGGGCCCTAAAAGAGTATTTACTTACATACTTTTTAGTCTTGCAAAAGTAAAACCTTTTACTTATTTATTCATTTGGTTTGAGGGCCGTATCAACTTTCCTGGCAGGGCGTGGGGCACTATATCTGGTACAGAGGATTGAACCAGGTTGCCTGCATTCAAGGCCAGTGCCTCCCCCCTTGTACTCTCTCCATGGCCTCCCAAAATGAAATATTTTAACAGAATCAGTTAAGATTGTGGTTTTTTTTTAATGTCAAAGTGTCAAATTCACCGTACCTTTTCCTCTTACATTTGGTGGTAAATGCATAGCATTCAGTATTTTCTAGGCCTGGATAAGGGGAAGTTGAGCTGGGGAACATACATTTTAACTAAAATCTGGAAAAACATCTTTAAGTGTTTCAATAAAACAATTGAGAAATTACAAACTCCTAGATCATATGTTTAAAAAAGGGGATGCCTTCTTTTGTAATTTAAGATGTGCTTTCATTAAAGAATGAAGAGAAATTCTGTAAAATTATAAAATATCAAAAATAAAAGAGGTAAAATTGTGGTAAAAACAATGGAATGTGCCTGTACATCAAGAAATAAATTGATGGGCTGGAGCGATAGCACAGTGGGTGGGGCATTTGCCTTGCATGCAGTCAACCCGGGTTCAGTCCCACAATGAAATGTTACTAGTGCCTGCTTGAGCAAATCGATGAGCAATGGAATGACTGTGACTGTGATACACAATACTGACATTGAAAAGATAACAAAAACTCAAAATAAGCTTCTGTAATAATAAAAAAAAGCTTAATGTGTATGCCCAATATTTTCATTAATGCCTTGAGGTCATCCATGAACAAAATGCATCGTTATTCACAAAACAGACATAAAATCTAAAATATTGTATTAATAATGAAGTGTAAAACAAAAAATATTTAAAATATATATTTAAACACTTAACCAATATTTAACTTATTTATACTTAAATTAGACTTCTAAGATCTCAGGGAAATGAGATGTTACTGAGCCCGCCTGAGAAATCAGTGATTAATGGGATATCGTGATTGTGATACTTAAATAAATAAGTAGCACTTTATCATCAGGCCCTAGCATTAAACTTCTAGATTTGTTGGAGAAGAAAAAAATTATATCAGTCATGCTATAGGGAAGACTAAGTGTTCCCAATTGAAAATTATAATATTGTTATGAAGAGATGATCAGAGAGTTTGCAGCCAAAAAATGTTGGCAAAAAGTTTTATAGCCACATGTTGGCATTTTAAAATATGAATTATCTGGGGAGGGGAGTGTTTGGGTCACATCCAGCTGGACTCAGAGCTTACTCCTGGTTCTGTGCTTGAGGATCAGCCCTAGTGGTGCTCGAAGGGCCACATAGTGGTCCCAGGGATCAAACACAGCTGGCCACATGCAAGGCAAGCCTTATCCATACACTATCTCTCTTGTTTCCTTAATACAAATTAATGTGGCATTTCCTAAGGTTTTGATGTTTGTGTGGATGGAAGATTATGTTTTCCTGAGCTGATAGACAAAATATCTCCCATTTCACATGATTCTGTTACAAAAAGACGTTTTGCTCATTTAGTGTGGTTTATGTTTTATCCCCTAAAAATTTGATTTTGAGTTGATATAAAATTTTATTATAGTTTATGTATTATGATTATTATAGTTCAAATGCTTGTGGTTTTTATGTGGAAAATTATTGCACCTTTACAACCACCTAAGTGTTTAACGAGCTTCCACTATTGACCCTATGTGATTTGTAGCCCAGTCTCACCCCCCCATTCTGCCCCTCCCCTCTTTGCTTGATATTCTCAGTTGTATAATCCAAGACCAAAGATTAGACATTATTGGATATTGCCTCTCCCACTCTCTCTCTATATTACACAGAAGAGTGAGGAGTGAGATTGTCCAGTATTTGTCCTCTCTCTGATTATATCACTTAAGATGATACCCTCCGGTTCTACCCAAATCACAACAATCTACAAGATCTCATCTTTTCTCATAGCTGCATACTCTCTCATTGGGTACATATGCTACAAGGTTTTTATTTCTTCATCTGTTTCTGGTTTTCTATTTTTGGTTTGGGGGCCCTACCCAGCTGTGCTCAGAGATACTTCTTTCTCTGTGCTCAGGAGAAATCCCTGGCAGTGCTCAGGGGGCCACAATGGTGCTGCAGATTCCAAATAAGGTTGCAGCCCTGGTGGCCACATATAGACCCCCTACACACTGGACAATCTCTCCAGCCTCTTCCATTCATGTATTGTTGGACATTTGGGTTGTTGCCATACCCTAACATTACAATGAGCATCAGTGTGCATGTATCTCTTTGAATTAATATTTTAGTGTTTGGCGACTAGATGCCAAGAAGTGGAATCACTGCATCATATGGAAGCTCTATTCTTGTATCTATGGAGAAATCTCCAGACTGTTTCCATAGAGGCTGAACACTGAGCAGATTTGTGACTATGGCTGGAGAAATGTTGACTGAGGCAAAATAATGTTCTTAGAACACACACAGAGAGAGAGAGAGAGAGAGAGAGAGAGAGAGAGAGAGAGAGAGAGAGAGAGAGAGAGAGAGAGAGAGAGAATAAGAGAGAGAGAGAGAGAGAGAGAGAGAGAGAGAGAATAATATGTGCTATGGCCTAACCCTCAGAACCTGTGACTATGTCATGTTTCAAGGCAAGGGGGAATTAAGGTTGTAAGTGGAATTAAGATTATCCTAACATATTTGAGTGAGCCCAATGTAAATAAAGCTTTCTGTAAATAGGAAAAAGAAAGACAAAAGTCAGAATTGAAAACATAATGTACAAAAGGAAAAGGAGAGAGCGAGAACAAGAAGGAAAGTGACTCTCCTAGAAGGAGTCTGGGGGCTGGAGCGATAGTAAAATGGGTAGGGCATTTGCCTTGCACGTGGCCAAACCGGGTTCGATTCCCAGCATCCCATATGGTCTCCCAAGCACTGCCAGGAGTAATTCCTGAGTGCATGAATCAGGAGTAACCCCTGTGCATCACTGGGTGTGACTCAAAAAGCAAAAAAAAAAAAGAGTCTGGAAGTGGGGGGAAGGGGTGTTGGGGTGGTAGGGAAACAGAGGACATTGGTGGTGGGAAATGTACATTGGTGGGGGGATGGATGCTGGATCATTGTATGACTGAATCTAATTATGAACAATTTTGTAATGGTCTATCTCACAGAGAGGAGCGATTGTGCAGCGGGTAGGGCATTCGCCTTACACACAGCCGGCCCAAGTTCGATTCCTCTGCCCCTCTCGGACAGCCCGGCAAGCTACCAAGAGTATCTTGCCGTACAGAGAGCCTGGCAAGCTACCCATGGCGTATTCGATATGCCAAAAACAGTAAGAAGTCTCACAAGGGAGATGTTACTGGTGCTCACTCGAGCAACTTGATGAGCAACGGGATGACAGTGACAATGACAGTGAAAAAAAAAATAATGTGGAGTTCATGCCCAATTCAATCAGCTTAATTAATGGCTGAATAAATAATCAGTATTCTACATTGCGCTGCACTGTAGCACTGTTGTCCCGTTTTTCATCGATTTGCTCAAGCGGGCACCAGTAACGTCTCCATTGTGAGACTTGTTGTTACTGTTTTTGGCATATCGAATACGCCACAGGTAGCTTGTCAGGCTCTGCCATGTGGGCGGGATACTCTCGGTAGCTTGCCCAGCTCTTGAGAGGGACAGAGGAATCTAACCTGGGTTGGCGCATGCAAGGCAAACGCCCTACCTGCTGTGCTATCACTCCAGTCCTACTCTACATTAAAATTTAAAAAAAAATTTTTTTTTAAAAGTCAGAATTGAAAACAGTCTAAAGTTGCCCCAATGCTGATTTTGAAGAGGGAAAATGGTGGACCCCAAGCCAAGGGATGTGGTGGTCCCTAAAGACTGGAGAGAAAAGAAAGTATATCCTGTTAAATAGGACCCCCAGATGAAAGACCACTCTGATCACATCTCAATTTTAGTTCTTTGGGGTCTTTTTACTGACTTGCAGAACTACAAGATAGTAAATTTGTCTTGTATTCAGCTTCTTTGTTATAAATGGCTCTAGTGCCCATAGGAAACCAGTACAGAAATTACACTACTGCCAAAGTGTGTTCATAAAAAACAGGCGAGTTTCCATCTGATTATCTTTAAGTGTTTCCCAAGGACCCGAGACAGGTAGGAGGCCACGTGGAAAGGCTACTTGTCAGCACCAACTCCCGACAGGAGACAGCCGCCCCAGCCGACTCCAGCCGACATCTGAGCATCTGATGCCAGCGTCTTCAGCAGGACCTGCCTACCTGCACTCCGCCGCCCACCTAGAAATGTAATGACAAGATTATTGTTGTTATTCTAAGCCATGAATTCTTGTAGTGGTTCATTACACAGCAACAGATAAAACTGTAATAGCGAGTTATGGTGCTTTAAAAAGTTTAGTCATTTTTCCTAATGTCTCATTTATAATGAATATGCACTTTCGCATCTAATTTTGCTTCTACAAATTCTACATTTTTTTTGGGTTTTTTTTTGGGGGGGTGGAGGTGAGCCATATCTGGCAATGGTCAGGGGTGACTCTGTACTCAGGAATTACTCCTGGAGGGCTCAGGGGTCCATATGAGGTGCCAGGGATCGATCACAGGTTGGCATATGAAAGGCAAGAGCCTTAACTGCTGTTGTGCTATCTCTTCAGCTTTAAATTCTACTCTTTTTTTCCTAGAATCTCTCCAAATTATAAACGTCACACTCCCTACCCCCAAGGTCTACCCAGATCTTGTAGTAGCCAGAATTTCTTGCTCAGAATGTGGTTGAAAAAAATATATACATGTAGCTAGACAGGCCAAAGGATCTTGAAAATAACGTGATCTTTCTTTTTTAGAAGTGAAAAAAAAAAAGCCAGCTTCATTTTGAAGACAATTAACAACATTAACAAAAGTAAAATATAAACTTAGGTTACTTATTCGAATCACTTAAATGTCAAATGCCTTTCCATTTAAGATTAAAATACAAGATAATAACTTTCACAGGAAAGAAAGACTTCCTTGAATAAGATGATATACTCAACAGATGTCTCCTCAGCGATTCTTTGCTAGCAATGTAAACTTCCCATACCACCGTGAAGCCAAGAAAAAAAATAACAGGAAATATCTGACTTAGGTTATGGTTCTTGGAACAAATCATAAAGAATGTATTATATAAATAAAGATAATAATAATGTACAACATCTCAGAATGCTACCTGGACCGCATCAAATATGTTTGCTTTGGGACTTACCAATCATTTTGAAATAATCAGCTCTGACTTCAAGAATTTCCATGTTCTCGGGTATGTCTCCCTTTGCCAATCTTTCTGTGGCATGTCAAAGCTACTCTACTTATTTCAGTTGATTTTTAGCATAATCGAAAGAACTATGGATAGTCAAGTAATGAGTTGGCATGCAGCTTCAAAGGAAGAACATTGAGTTCTCCAGTTTCAAAGATGATTTGCAAAAATCTAACTCACTCGCCAACGCCAGCGAGTAGAGCCGGAGAGCTGGGTGGAGTTGACCTGGCTGGCTGGAAAATCTGGCCTCTCTCGGTGGACATTTAAATGGGCCTGACAGTGTGAACAGTTCCCACAGTTCCAAAGCTGAGCTCATGGATATCTGGGAATTCACAGTGTTATGAATATCACCATCCATGGATAGAAAAATACATGCATTCCTTGGAAAAATACATGTTTTCCTGTTAATAATAGCAACAAGGTTTTGTGCAAACTGCATAACAAAACACTATATTGCTACAATAAACAGACTTTAAAATGTTGAACTTGGGCCTGAGATAGTACAGCCTGAGAGAAGGATAGGTACTTTCCTTTGGACCCAGCTGACCAGGGTTCAATTCCCAGTACCCTGTACGGTTGCCTAGAGCCTGTTAAGAGTGATCCCTGAGCACACAGCCAGGAGTAAGCCCTGAGCACTACTGGGAGTGGCTTTAAAACAAAGCAAAACGAAAAGGTTGAACTTGTCAATTTTAGATTTGTGGTCTTTCATGTTCACGAGAAAGAAAAGAGAATATTTGATATGCCTCACTGATTTTATTCTGATTGATACTCCCTCATTTATATTCATTCTGCTGATGGCTTGAGTGAAAAAGATTGCCTGCATACACATCGTTTCATTCTTTCCAGTTCAAGTTTAAAAAAGGAGCTATCAGGGGAGATTAGAATTGCTTCAAAATGGCAGCCACGGTTAGGCTAAACCGTGCCTGTTTCTCTGTCTCTGTCTCTGTCTCTTTCTCTGTCTCTGTCTGTCTCTGTCTGTCTCTCTTCCCTCTATCTCCCTCCACCCCCCCCCCACCCCCCTTTGCAAGGCTCTGCTAGCAACATTGTCTAAGCAGGAAGCTTGGGTCTGCAAGCCACCCTTAAGGACAGAAAGCAGCTGAGGCAGTCAGCCAGAAATCCTAAGGAGGTGGGAGCGGGGGTGTGGCTTCGTATCTGCAACCCTAGTGCACATCTGGATTCTCTGCCTTTGCTTCTCAGGGCTGCTTTCCATCAGATTCCTTTCATGAAGTCAAGGGTGATTCCTTCATAAGCTCACAGGACAGTGAAAGTCACAACAGCCTAGGTGGACATAATAAATGCCCTTCTACTAATAATTGTAGTTATGTTAACATATGAGGTAGAAAAACTACCCCCAGGGTTTACCCTCCCAAACCTGTGTGCCTGTGTGTGTATGTATGTGTGCATATGTGTGTGTGTGTGTGTGTGTGTGTGTGTGTATGTGTTTCATATGAGAAAACTGGCTCAAGGACAGCTGGATTTATTTATGGTCTTGAAGGGATGATCTCTAGTAAATAGGAAAACATTCCAAGTCATGCTCTTCTGATCCCTTGGTCTTGCTTTTGCCTTATACCTCTAATGGATCAGACCCCAGCACTGTTTGGTTGGCTATTTTTGTTTCCCTGAGGCTTGACCTGGCACCTGGCTTTAAAAAGGAGCTATTGAGGGAAATGCAATGAAGGTCTGGTGACTGAAGACTTGGGATTTATTGTTGAAGCCTATCATTTGTTTGCTTTTGGGAGGGGACACTCCTTCATGCTCTGGTGGTACTGGGGCAACATAAGGTGCTTTATGGTGCCAGAGATTGAGCCCAGGGCCTCAAATATGGAACTCGTGTGCTTGATTACATGTGCCACATCCATTGCCCCTAAATCCATCTAAAGAATGAGGTAGGGCTGGAGCAATAGCACAGCGGGTAGGGTACTTTGCCTTGCATGTGGCCTACTCGGGTTCGAGTCCCAGCATCCCATATGGTCCCCTGAGTACCACCAGGAGTAATTCCTGAATGCAAAGCCAGGAGTAACCCCTGTACATCGCTGGGTGTGATCCAGAAAGAAAAAAGGAAAAAAAATGAAGTATCTGGAAAGTTGCGGGATTTTTTTTTTTTTTTGTAGGGCCATCCAGTGATGTTCAGGGATCACTCCTGGCTCTGTGCTCTTGAGTTACTCCTGGTGGTGCTCGGAGAACCATATGGGATGCCGGGGATCAAACCCAGGTTGGCCCTGTACAAGTACTATGTCTTCTGCCCCAGTTGTGGGAATTTTGAGGCTATACCAAGTGCAGAGACGTCTCATCGTCAATCACGTAGGCAAGGCGCAGAGCAGCAGCTTGGGAGTGCTCTTGTTTTCTTTGCTAAACGCAGAACCCAGTGGGGACAGGGCTGAAGGCCACTCCTTGGCTGTGCAGGGTTTACTGAATGAAGGCTTTGTTTCTTCCTGGGTGAGGCCGCTGCATTTCCGGCTCTCTGCCCTCAGCTCCTCTCACACTCTCAGGTGTCCCTGAGGCCAACAGGTGCCCTGTCAGGCCTCCATGAGCCTGAGGACAGGGGATTACCCAACCCCATTGCACTCCCATCACTGTGTGGTAGGGCCAAGTATCTTACCGAGAAAGAATCCCCGTGAAGTCCTGGGCCCTTGAGGTGCTCAGGACAAGGGCCACTCCCAGAGGTGGAGGGGAATATACTTGAGTCATGTCAGTAACCAGGGGGAATTCCAGGGCCGTACACAAACAAGACATGTGTTTACTGGCTGGACAATGTTCTCCTACCCTTCCCTCCCAGACTCTTCCCCCATTTTTTTTCTTGTGTTAGGGGTCAAATTCAGGGCCTAGCACATGCAACCGTGCACTCAAATTCTTTGAGCTATCTCCCTGATGCCTGTCCTAATCTTTTTTTTTGGGGGGGGTCACACCCAGCGATGCACAGGGGTTACTCCTGGCTCATGCACTCAGGAATTACTCCTGGTGGTGCTTGGGGGACCGTATAGGATGCTGGGAATCAAATCCAGGTCAGCCGTGTGCAAGGCAAACACCCTACCCACTGTGCTATCACTCCAGCCCCTAATCTTTTATAATGATAAGTTTTTTTTATCTTAAAAAGATAAGTGGTCTAAAGTGGATAAGGGCTGCATACATGACAAGTTGATCAGTCTTTTCTGCTGAACTGAAGAGGACCTGGGCCAAGATCAGGAAATTGCACACCAGTTACAGAGCCATCTTGTCTAAGTCTTCAGAGAAATGTCTTCCTTTTGAGAGGGTGCTGTTAAAGATACATGAAATGATAGTTTTGAACTCTACATGTACATTTTGGACTGGAACGATAGCACAGCAGGTAGGGCGTTTGCCTTGCACAAGACCAACCCTGTTTCATTCCTCCGTCCCTCTCAGAGAGCCCGGCAAGCTACCGAGAATATCCCGCCTGAACGGCAGAGCCTGGCAAGCTACAAGCCATGTATTAGATATGCCAAAAACAGTAACAAATCTCACAATGGAGACATTACTGGTGCCGCTTGAGCAAATCCATGAACAATGGGACTACAGTGCGACAGTGTTACATGTACATTTTATCTAACTTTAGAGCAGTGGTGTGGAATTCTTCCTTTGTCCTCTATCTTCTCTATCACTATTACTATCACTATCTTCCCATTGACCCTTGATTTGCTCGAGCGGGCCCAGTAACATCTCCATTCGTCCTAGCCCTGAGATTTTAGCAGCCTCTCTTTACTCGTCCTTCCCAATGGTGCCGCATTAGAGGTTCGTTAGGGTCAGGAGAATGAGACCCATCATTGTTACTGTATTGGCATATGAATATGCCTTGAGGAGCTTGCCAGGCTCTCCCAAGTGGGCAGGAAAACTCTCGGTAGCTTGTCAGTTTCTCCAAGAGGGAGAACTAGGCTATAAGATGTTGTGGCTGTGCACTTCCGGGAGCTTGGTTTTATAATCTCTGGACATTGGCCATTGATGGGATTACAGGGTACCGGGGGCAGTTTCTGGGTGTGACTTCCTAGCTACTGGAAAATGGAGGATCTGGGCAGAAGAGCCCCAGTCCTGATCTGGGGCTGGAGAAATAGCACAGTGGGTAGGGTGTTTGCCTTGCACACAGCCGACCTGGGTTTGATTCTCAGAATCCCATATGGTCCCCGAGCATCGCCAGGAGTAACCCCTGTGCATCACCCAGTGTGACCTAAATAGCAAAAAAAAAAAAAAAAAAAAAAAGCAGATCTCTTTTCTATTATTAAAAAAATCTTCTACCACATAATTTCACATTTCCTCTTTCACATCACTTATTTTATATCTTCTGTTCCTTTTCTACTTCTCCCTTCCCACTTAAAAAAATCCTTAATCTTCTTCAGATGTTGGTCATGAACTCCCCTTTCTTTCCTGAGGTATTTTTCTCATCCTCTTTGTTTCTCTTTCTCTGAGCCCTGTTCACCGAGCTCGAGTGTATGGTGATCTGTCATCAACAAAATTCTAATCTAACTCCATTTCTCACACTAAGTTGCATGCCCTCATTATGTTTTTTGGCAATAAATCCATGTCAAATAAGACTAATAGCTTTAATAATGTTTAAAAAATTAAACAAATATTTTATAACATTGGAACCTGTAAGTCACTTAAAAGAAGCTGATTAATGTCATTTCATTCATTCTCCAGAATCCTAAGTCCACAGCTCTCTGGCTAGGAGGATGACTTCTCCCAGCCCCTCCACTTGCCCCCTGCTCTAGATGTCTGCATCCAGGATCAGCAAAGATACAAGGAGATTTCTTTCTCAAACTCCTTAGCTGTTCTAGAAAGAAGAGAAGGCTGATACTAAAGATAGGCTATGTGCCTTATTTTACAATTCACCACAGCAAACATAAAAGCAAAGAAGAGGTATCTGTTCTTGGGGTTGATTATTTGCACTAGAACTCACAAAATATGCCTCTTTCTAAGGTGCTTTGGGTTAATGGTGAGAACTTGAAGTGAGAGACAATAAAGAAACGACAAAAATTAGAGAGAAATTGCTTACATCCCCCACAAAAACGATCCATGTGAAACTTTCTCCTGACTAAAACACTCTGCTGTTTTTCTATCATGCTTCCGAAGAGGTGTGTTTAGGGGGGGGATGAGGAGGGGTGGCGGGGGGGGGGGGGGATACTAGGAACATTGGTCATGGAGAATGGGCACTGGTAGAGGGATGGTACTCGATCATTGTTTTGTTTTTTGTTGTTTGCTTTTTGGGTCACACCCAACGATGCACAGGGGTCACTCCTGGCTCTGCACTCAGGAATTACCCCTGGCGGTGTTCAGGGGACCATATGGGATGCTGGGAATAGAATCCGGGTCGGCTATGTGCAAGGCAAACGCCCTCCCCGCTGTGCTATCGCTCCAGTCCCAGGTACTCGATCATTGTATGACTGAATGTAATCACAAAAGTTTGTAAGTCTATAACTGTGTCTCACGGTGATTCATATATATATATATATGAGAAAACATACACAAAAATAAACCAAGACTGACGGAGGAAAAAACGGTGTGTTTAATAACAATGCTAATAAGAAATACTGATAACAAATGATCCTTCACGGTGTTCAAAGACCAAGGTCATTCTTGGAATTGGCATTAAAAGCACAACACAGAGAACAGGAAAATGGCTTAAGAGAGCTGGCTGCTTGTAGGGGGACCCGGGATTTGGATCTGCAGCATTATCAGAGGGGTGTCCAAGGAGAGAAGTCTCTGAGCTCCCGAGGGTGTGGCACCCAAAACAGCACACAAAGACAACGTCTGGAGGCATGTTTTGCGGTCAGATGTTTATGCACATTTTTCAGTGCTCACAGGTCAGCTTCTGTTAAAGCGCCACCTTGTACATTTGTCTTTAAGTAGGACAACCTCAAGGTACACACAAATACTTCCGTGTACCTATCACCCACCTCTGGCAACTCTAATGTTTGTCAGTCTTGTTCCACTTTTTGATTTTCCCCTCTAGGTCAGAAAAAAAAAACCCCAAACTCAAAGCAAATACTAAAGCATGAGCGCATGTTACTTGTGAATATGTCAGAAAGGAGCTTGAAAATCACCCTGCAACCGGATCAGTCATTGCTGAATGAATCCCCCCAAGACAAAGAGAAGGAAAAAGGAGAGAACTCTCCCGTGATGGGAGAGATTGCCACCGCGGCAGTCTAGCTGTTAAAACGCTGGGGACCAGGCACTAGTGCTTGCCTCCTCCAGGGAGGCGGCGGCGGGTGCCAGGGACGCAGACCCCCAGGGGCCGAGCTCGACGCATTCCAGTGCAGCGGCCCCTTGAGGCATGCGCAATGCAGGCCTCCCCCCCCCCCCCCCAGCGTTGCTAAGGCAGATCCGGGCGCAGGGGCCGGGAACAACCAATCCGAGGACTCCAAACCACCGGCCGCTTAGCCAATCCCGACTCGAGAAGGAAGCCGCCCCTCCGCCGACAGCTGGCCCAGCCCCGGCCTCCAATCAGGGCGCTGCCTGCTTTGGGCGGACTTTTCAAACCTGCGAAAACAAAACAAATCGGGGGACCTTTAACTGGGCGAGGCGGCCCGGCCGGTGTCCTTCCGCCGCCTCCCGCTTATCACGCCCTTCTCCCTTCCCTGGGCCGGATCAAATCTCGGCCCCAGCGGGACGTCCTCGAGCCCACCCTCCGCCGCCGAGAGGAAGGAGCGGCTGGGTAAAAAACGAAGGCGCCTTGAGGAGGCCTCTTCGGGACTCGGGCTGCAGGGCAGGGACTCCTTTTCGGCGCATCGCGCAGCCGCGGATCCCTCCGCGCCCAGTCACGTGCCCCGCCCCTTCGGGGGCGTCGGAAACGCAAAACAAAAACAAGGGGCTGTGCGGGCGGCGGCGGCTGCGGGGCCGGGAGGGCGCGGGGCAGGGGGCGGCGCGGGGCTCCGGCCGCGGGGGGCGCGCGGGCAGCGGGATGCAGCCGGGACAGTGAGAGCTGGGCCGGGGGCGCCGCTGAGGCCCCATCACGCCCGCTCGGGACCGCGGCGCGTCGGGCACGGTGAGTCGAGGGGCGCCCCCCGGCCCTGCCTCCGCACCCCGGGCGGGGGGGTGGGGGTCGCACGGCTTCCCGGGTCGCAGCCGGATCCAAAATGTGGGGCTCCGGGGTGGAGTGGGGTGGGGGGGACAGTGTGTCTCGCGGTGGACGGGGTGTGCTTCTGCCCTCCGGGGAGGGCGCCGGGGAGACGCTGGACACTCTGCTCTGCTGGCCCCTCGCCCCGCATTTGCTCGCGGGGTCCGGGGGTCGCTCCCCGGGAGCGCTCGCGGCCGGGCTGCTGCTTGCAGCGGTGCCGCCCCCCGCCGTCGGGGCGCACTAAGTGTCGTCCAGCGCGGATGACCCCCCCCAGCTCTGCTCCTCGGGGTGCGGGTGGGGGTTGTCGAGGTGAAAAGCTGGGGAAGGGGTGACAGGGTTGCGGCGAGAGGGGCTTCGGGGGCGGGGCTCCCGGGAGTCCCCTCCCCCCGGCTCCTTTGTTCGGTCGCGAGACTTGCCCTGCGCTCCCCCTATTGTGCGGAGCCCCTGCCCCTTCTCCGCTCCTCCCCCTCCCCTTCCTCCGCCTCCTCCTCCTCCGCTGCTCGGGGGCCTGCCCCGGAGACCCCCCACCCACTCCCGGGACCCCGCCAGCCCCGGGGCCGGTTCCCACTTGGCCGCGGCGGCCCCTCCCCCTGCCACACCTCCCGGGCCCCCCCGGGTGACCGCGCGTGGGCTTGTCGCCGCAGATGAAGGGTCTGGGGCCCGAGTGCTTGGCGGGGGCCGAAGGCGTGCAGCTCCTGGGCGTGCTGAGCCTGTACCTGGAGCAGGAGCAGAGGTTCCAGCCGCGAGAGAAGGGACTGAGTCTCATCGAGGCCACCCCGGAGGTAGGCGACCCCCGGGAAGGAGAAGCTTCGCCGGCGGCGGGTGCCCGGCAGGCCCGGGGCGGGGGTGGGGGGACCCGCACGACGGGTTTGCGAAGTTTCCTTCACCAGGTTAAGCGGCTCTGGCTCTCCTTAAGACAAAAATCGGTGTGTCTTCCTGGAGGGTAATTTCTATACCGGGTCTTACCCCACCCCCAGCCCCTTTTTTCTTTTCTTTCTTTTTTTTTTTTAAGCAAGAATGTGTGATATACTTTTTTTTTTCTTTTTAAATGTAGCCTCCCCGCCCACACCGCCTTCACTTTCTGGGTGGGAGAGAATTGAGCCGTTTATTTGTGGAAGTAGCCTTCACGATGAAATATTGATAGTAGGTCTTGGATGTTTGTTTTTAAGAGAAACCAACAAGGAAGTCTTTATTTCCGTTAAAAGGGAGTGGGGTTGTATTTGCTCTAACTCTCTGGAAGTGCCTTAACAGTTCATTTTAATTCTTGAAGCTTTTTTTTTTTTTTTTCATTTTTGAAGTTCGTTGGTGAAGCGCTTTCATAATGTGTATTTTTTTTTTTAACAAACAGGGGTGTGTGCATATTTTTTGTCAGTGTCTAGCTTTAGTTAAATGATATCACTCTTTCCCCCCCTGTTCTTAGAAAGGATGGGGAAAATGATTTGGATCTGCATATTATCTTTCTATTCTGTGAAAGTCATAAACTGGTTCTCGGTTTTTGTTTCAGAATGATAACACTCTGTGTCCAAGATTGAGAAATGCCAAAGTAGAAGATTTAAGAAGTTTAACCAACTTTTTTGGATCTTGCACTGAAACTTTTGTCCTGGCTGTCAATATTTTAGACAGATTCTTGGCGTTAATGAAGGTAGTTACTAATTTTTAGAAATTTATTTTTATTATTCTATTCCTATTGTCTAGTACTATGTGTAGACCCAGTGATTCAGTGAATCTTTGGGAAATGGATCTAATAATGCCAGTGACATAATCATAAGTGGACTCGTGGTCTTTAGGACCAAACAGTTGACAAAAAGAAGTGTACTGTATCTTAAGTTAGGTTTTGCTTCTGGTTGTGTATTTCTTACCTCCTTGAAGATGTGACAGAATGAATCAACTTACTGCTTTTTAAAGATATTTTCTGTATAGTTTATACAGTTCTCAAAAATAGGATTTTCATATCTTAATCTCCTGTCAGGTTTCTTTTGCAGCTGGGGTGTTTGTCTTACTGAAACAGGACAATGGAAGTATAGTGATATTAAAGGTGACCTACTGCCTTCCCTCTGAGAAGTCTTTCCAGAGCGGGAAGCTGCTGTCTTACCAACAGTTACAAGCAACTGTTAGAAAAATATGGTGGTTCTCCTGCCAATAGGATTGCGTTCAGCTGCTGGGTCAGTGTCGGGGCCGAGGGAGGAAAGGGCAGCCATCTGCTCAGGCAGCCTCCACATATGTTCCGCTTTGCCTCACCCGGGCAGTATTTCTCCAGGGCAGATTTGCATAAAATGGAACGGGTGATTTTTTTTTAAGATGAAAAGATAAGAATTAGGACATATTATTTTTATTTTATGTATGATTATTTTTCAGGACATATTATGTCCAGAGAAGTGGGATGTTATTTTTGGCTTGGGAAAGCATAATGCACTTGAGGAGGAACTTAGTTTGTATTATAAATTTCTTAAATTGGAAATACAAAGTATAAGTTTATTGTTACAAACCTAGCATTTGAATTTTAACTAAATGAGTTAAATGCTTAAAATGATTTTTTTTTATAAGAGATTGAGTTGATTTAAAATGTAAAAAAAAAGTGTAAAATTATAAGGATAGGTACAGAGAAGTAGCTTGATTGTGGTTTATTTTTCTTTTTGAATTTTGTGGGGGTGTGGCCACACCTGGCCCTACTCAGGAGCTGCTCCTGGCTCCGTGCCCAGGGGTTGCTCCTGGTGGTGCTAAGGGGCCTTGCAGTGCCAGGAAGCAGGTCCGGGAGTCCTGCATTTCAACCTGCACTCAGCCTAGAGAGTTACCGCTCTGGTCCTAGTTAATGTTTTAAGAGTCAGGGCAGGGCCAGGGAAGTAGTATAAGTAGTATAGTGTATTATAGTATATTGTACAAGTATATATGTGTGTGTGTGTGTATATATATATGTATATATATATATAAAATATGTATTCTAGTATATTGAGGTTAGGGTCCCGGACCCAGCCTTGATCCCCAGTACGTGGCCTCCCAGGCATGGCCAGAAGTAGCTCTAAAGACTCTTTGAACCCTGCTGGGATGACCCTAGCCGCCCCACATCCTTGGGTCCTTGCACTGACCACTAGCTTGGAGCACATCGGGTGGGGGCGTGGAGCCCTGGGCATCACTTGGGAGGGCCTCTTCCCCCCACTAGAAGACCATGGGCATGATTACAATATTTGAGTTGGAATGTACCTAGAGATGCTGGTGACGGGCCCTACTTGTGCTCAAACCCAGGGCACAAAGACTGCTCTTCGCTTGAACCTTACGGCATCCCTAAGAAGGTCTGCTTGGCTACACTGAAGTGACAAATGTTAGAAACTTCTTGTTCTTTGGTTTTTCAGGTGAAACCTAAACATTTGTCTTGCATTGGAGTCTGTTGCTTTTTGCTGGCTGCTAGAATAGTTGAAGAAGAATGCAATATTCCTTCTACTCATGATATAATCCGGATTAGTCAATGTAAATGTACCGCTTCTGACATAAAACGGATGGAAAAGATAATTTCGGAAAAATTGCACTATGAATTGGAAGCTACTACTGCCTTAAACTTTTTGCACTTATACCATACTATTGTATTTTGTCATACTTCAGAAAGGTAAGTGGAGTTAAAAATTTAACTTTTGTACTTTAGCTGTTTATAACAGTAAATAAAATTAAAATTTATATTTATTTCTTTCAAACTTAAACGTAGGATTTTTAATGTCGAGTTCTTAAAACCGCATTTTAAATCTTTAGAAGTTTGAAAAAGCATTATTTTGTTTTCTCATTGTACAGGAAAGAAATTCTGAGCCTTGATAAACTAGAAGCTCAACTGAAAGCTTGTAACTGCCGACTTACCTTTTCAAAAGCAAAAGTAAGTTGATTTCTTGCTTATGTATATTTTACAATATCTGTAGAATTACAAGAAAATAATCCTTTTTTCTTTCCTTTTTTTTTTTTTTTTAGCCATCTGTTTTAGCTTTGTGCCTTCTCAGTTTGGAAGTAGAAACTTTGAAATGCATTGAATTATTGGAAATTCTCCTGCTTGTTCAAAAACATTCCAAGGTAAATGTTTCATTAACCCTGATCCCTCAAGATTTAAACTGGAAGGGTGCCTGTTCACTTAGTTTAACTTCTCCTGTAGTCAGATGTCTCTTCTGTTTAGTATTTCTGTGGTAACACACCATTTACATCAGATCGTTTCAAAGTGCATTCTGGATGGTAAATACAATAATTGCATCCCAGCATCAACTCTGTTCTTCTTTCTAAACTTTTAGGCCAACTCAAAAAGTCTTTGCAGTCTCGGGGGGGAAAAAACAAACTAAATATGGTGCTTTTTCTTAAAATAATAATATAGCCGGAGAAATGTGGAACTTAGAGCACGAGGTGTGTCCTGTTATTTCATTTCTCAGTACCAGATAACATTGATCGGAGGGCTGGCGTTGTGTTTGTTAGCAGAGGGTGAGGGTAGACTTGATAGGCTCCGCGCCTGGACTTTGGGAGGACCAGAGAGCAGTTCAGAGCTCAGTCTCCATCTACACTTACTGAGTTCTTATTTCAGACTGCCAGCGTCTGCTACATACTTCCCTTCCTAGAGAGTTGGCGGGGAGGGCAGAGAAATGGTACAGGGATTAAGTCCTGCTGATTCCCGTGTGGATCCCTGGCAACACTTACTGTCCCCAGACACTGCCAGGAGTCGCCTGTGAGCACAGAGCCAGGAGTACTGCCAAGGATGGCTTCAGAACAACAAAACAAAAAAAACCCCAGAAAATTGCAGGGTGGTTGTTGTTGTTATTTTTGCCAAACCCACCAGTGCTCGGCTTACTCCTGGTGGAGTCTGGGGACCATTTGGGGTGCAGGTTAGCATGTGCAGGGCAGATGTCCTGCCGGCTCTGCTATTCCTGTGCCCTTACAGTTTGCTCAGGGATCAGTTGAAACTGGATTTGACAAGTTCGAACACTCCAGTTAGAGCTTTTAAGGAGGTGGTCATGAGTTAAATTTAGAGGAGAGCCCAATATAATGATAGTTGAAAGAGAGATTAGGGACCATGGAGATGGCATCTAATATAGAGAGAAAGCACTAGAACTCAGGTTGTAAGGGGGCTAAGAGATAGCTGGATTAAGTAGAAATAGGTCAGGATGACATGAGAATCTGTGATGAAAATGTGAGTAATTTTAATATTGCGGATTTGAGCCATGACTGACCATACTCAGGGGTCACTCCCAGTGCCATGACTGACCATACTCAGGGGTCACGACCAAGCGGTGTGCTCGGGCTTGAGCTTGGGTGTCTTATTTGTGATACATTGATTCCCACTTAATCGGTTATCTCTCGGGGCAAGGTAATTAGTTTTTAATCCCAAATTTACTTCATTCTAAGCATTTTATAATAAAACTCTCTGGGAACATCTGAAAATTGATTGCTTGAAATAAATTTTAAGTGTTCCCTAGGGGAGGAAGAATTATGGTTTTTCCCCTTTCCTTTTCAGGGGAAATTGCTCTTCAGGTTCTAAACATCTCCATTGATCTATGTTTGGTATTTTGATGTCAATTTAGGTTTTTAACAACCCACATAGTGCTCTGCTAGGGAAGCCTACAATAAACTGTTTCGTGTTGAGACTATCAAAGACTATACTGGCTAATTGATTTATTAACAAATTGGAGTTTTTAGGTCTGTATGTTTTCTTTAAAATACATACTAAGATCAGCTAGGGGACTTCAAAATGTTCTGATGTCCGATAACATATCAGTTAAAAGGGGGCGGGGGCGGGGAGCCTAGGGGCTAAGCGTAGGGTTGCACTGATGGACTCCTGTTTGCCCTCCAGAGCCCAGTCAGGAGCAAGCCCTGAGTGCAGCCAGGTGTGGCCCAAAACCCCAGCAATAAAATTAAAAATAATTTTCTAATGGGGTGTTTCCCTAGTGGTGCTTGGGGGCCTAGGGCAGTTTCTGGTGTTGCTGGGCACAGCAGAGAGGGTTCAGTTTTCTGGCCCGTGATCTGGTGACACGGCGCTTCTTGCACCCAGTGCTGCAGGGGGCCATCAAGGTGACACACAGCAGCATCTCCCGGTCCTAGGGGTGCACCGGACTGCGTGGAGCTGGGCATGGAACTTGGGGCCTGGCGTGCACGCGTCACAGGTCTGTCTCTCTTTAGGGTCTCTGGGTGACTCCGAGATGTGTAGGCTGGCTTGAGAACGACTTTAATAAGCCCTTTATTTAAAATGTTTTTCAGGTTAGTGACACTGAATTCATTTACTGGAGGGAATTAGTTTCTAAATGCCTGGCAGAATATTCTTCTCCTGAGTGTTGCAAACCAGATCATAAGAAGTTGGTTTGGATTGTTTCACGACGCACAGCCCAGAACCTGCACAACAGCTACTATAGTGTCCCTGAGCTGCCCACAATTCCGGAGGGGAGTCGGTTTGACGAGAGCGAAAGGTAAGGAGGTTCCTCAGCAGGTCAAGGCTTGGCCCAGGCTAAGCGGCACTGGTGGACTTCGCAGCATGGGGCCGCGGGATACCGCGCGGGCTCAGGGGAAACCTGCTCTCTGAGTGTTATTTCTGCACGTAATAAAACGAAGCCGAAGTCTTATTTAAGATAGGGAGTATCGGGGCTGGAGCAATAGCACAGCGGGTAGGGCGTTTGCCTTGCACGCGGCCGACCCAGGTTCGAATCCCAGCATCCCATATGGTCCCCTGAGCACCGCTAGGGGTGATTCCTGAGTGCAGAGCCAGGAGTGACCCCTGTGCATTGCCAGGTGTGTCCCAAAAAGAAAAAAAAAAGATAGGCAATATTTAGAAGTACACCCTCTCTCTAACTTTTTTTAATTAAAAACATTTCAAAGGAAAAGTCCGTTTAGAGCTGCAGAATGGCTGGCTGGACTGGCATCCCTGCTTTGCCTGCAGGAGCTTCGGATTTTGGTCCCCAGTCCAGTCCCTGACGGAACACTGAGCTGCCACACATTAATCCTCAGGACTCACCATTGGAATTTTATTCCTTTTGACCTTCTTGACTCCCCCACCACCATGGCCCTCTGCAGCCACCAGCCTCTCGCCTACATCTGAGTTTGTTTTTTTTTTAAGGTGTACATGTGTATATGAGATCAAATATTTGTCTTTGACTTACTTAACTCTCCTCCTTAAAAAATAGTTGTTTCCCACTTCCCTTGCTCTTTGAAATACTTTAGTTAAAAAACAACAAACACTGAAATTAAACCCCAAAAAACCAAAGCCTGAAAAAACATTCTGGATTTTTAAATATTAGAATGAATTCCTACTGTCATGGAAAGAGAGGGTGAAATCGTCTGGAAAATATAGGGAAGTGCCAACACTAACGTGGCCGACTTTTATAGATGTAGTTCGTTTCATTAAATGCTGTTGTCTTTTGCTTTGGGCCACACCTGGCTGTGCTCAGGAGACCATATGTGGTACTGGTGATCAAACCTTGTCCACCCGTTCAGTGTAAAATATAATGAGGGCCCAGAGAGTGCCATGGGTAATGTGCTTGCCTTGCATGTAGCTGACGAAGGTTTGCTCTGTCGCACCCCGTCAACAGATGTAGCCCAAAACCCAAAGATGTGTGTGTGTGTGTGTGTGTGTGTGTGTGTGTGATGAAAAAAAAGAAAAATTATAAAAAATGTATTGTCCTCACTCTGCATTTATTGGATTTAAAATATAATTCTACAGTAAGCTGTCAGGAGAGTTAATAATTGGTATACAAAAACAATAGTTTGGCAAATAATAATTTAAGCCTCCAGAAAAACCTATATTTTTTAATGCAGTTAACAGTCAAGTTTAGCAAGTTTTTTCTTTTCATTTTGTTTGGGGGCCATCCCCAGCCGTGCCCACAGGGCTTACTCCTGGCTCTGAGCTCAGGGGGTCACCCCCCATGGACTTGGGAACCGTAAGCGGGGCCAGGTGTGACTCCTACCTGCTCTCTGGCCCCAACTCTAGGAAGTCTTTAGAGTTTAATTTTGACTCTCCAGACCTCTAATTTTTAATCTAAAATCCCCAAGACTAGAGTTTTCATTTATTTTGTCTGTAAAATAATTGTTCGAAGTAATGGAATTGTCTTGCGTGTCTTTCTTTTAGTGAGGACTCCTGTGAAGATATGAGCTGTGGCGAGGAGAGTCTCAGCAGTTCTCCCAGTGATCAAGAGTGTGCATTTTTTTTCAACTTCAAAGTGTCACAGACGCTCTGTTTTCCATCTTAGGAACCTCGTGGTTCGGTGTCAGAACTTCAATTATGTGTACAGGTTTCAAAGCAATAAGTGGGCGAGTAGTTTTCTGGTCCAGTCTCATCTAGACAGGAGTTGTGTAGACTGGAAAACCTACCTTCTATTTATTATTCAGATCAAATCTGGCCTATTTTCATATTTAATCCTAAGCCATCAAATGGGTTAGTGCCTCTTAAACAGGACTTTAGACATTGGCACTTTATTTTTCTCGCTGATCTTTAGCTATTTGGGGGAGGAGGGAAGGTACCAATATCTTCAATTTACTACTTTTCAAGAAGATTTTTAAAATGAATAGTGTCACTTTTTATAAAACCTCCAGTGTCTTTGTTTAAAAAGATTGGGAATGTGCAAGTGCTTCGTTTCCCCACGCAGGGATGTCGGATAATCCTTGAATGGTTATCTTAACTCATCCTCCTCCTATTCTCAGAACAGAGAAGATACTCTTAAATGTCAGACATCATTTTTGTGATCAATGTACTATCTGATGCCACTCTGTAAACAGGAATTTTAGTAGTGACATTTCTGTGAGTTTCAATTGAAGTCTGCTGAAGCATAACAAACAGGCGAGCATTCTTAGGTATTTGCGTTCTTTAGTTTGTAAGTATTGTCTGTCAGTAGTATTATTTTCATGTTACTGAAACAATCCATAATCTGCTAGTTTTGCATGCACCTGTGTGAATGCAGTGCAAGAAGATAGAACTAGGTAACTATGGGATTGATAAATGTTGATCTAGTAGCACATCTTATATTAAATTTTCTTCTATTAAATGTCTGCATGGTTAGGTTATGTTTTACTTCCTTTGTAAGTCACATTTCAAAAATGATGGAATTTAGTATATGGGTGCCAAGAATGAATCTGAAGTTTTAAAGAAAACCTAAGTGTTCGTAGAATTATAGTTTTAAGCATATCTCTGTGGTGGAATAACCAGAAAATAAGGGTTATAAACTCTGTACACATGAGATTTTGTACAGAGAACTTTTTTAACTTTATAAAATGTATATGAAAATGTAAATTTTTAAAAGTGTACATAAAAAATACAGTATTTTTTTACTTTGTGTGATAGTCTAGTCATTGCATGTAAATATAATTTATTGTGTATTCTGTATCATACATTAATTAATGACTTACATTTTTAAAAACTGGTAAGTCACACCTGTTGGATGTTTTCTGAAGTGAATTTTTTCGATGTAATTGAACTCAATAAAAATATTAATGAATTGTACTCCTTATTTGCAACTGCATCTTGACTCTTAATATTTTTGGTAAAAAGGGCAAATTGCTGGTTGATTTGCCTTAAAGTTGTGTTCTGTGCTGCCCCACATCTGACAGTGTGATTCTCGTGGCACGGCTGGAGTCACAAGTGTGTGCTTTCTGACACACTACTAAGTGTGTGACCAAGTGTGCAATAACTGTATCCAAAAGTGCAACCCCTGACACAACAAAAGGGAAGGGTGGTGGGGGACTGGGAACATTGGTGGTGGAGAGTGGGCACTGGTGGAGGGATGGGTACTCGACATTGTACGTATGACAAACATAATCACAAAAATGTTAGTAATTCTATCTCACGATGCTTCATTAAACAAAATTGAAAATAAATTTATTTGAAAAAGGGAAGGGAAGTGGGGAAGGAGGACAAAGTGCTTGTTGCACTTCAGTGGAAGACAAGTGCCTCCAGGTAACTTCCGTCTCCGGTTACCAGGAGTCCTCTAGGTAGTATTTCCTCGCCACAGTTTGGCTCTTAACCTTTGGAGATACTGAAAGCAAATCTGTCATTTGAGAATTGACCTCTCTCTGGGTTGGACTCGTTAGACAAAGGAGTGATCTATTAGCCCAAATGCCTATTAATTTATAGAGAAAAGCAAGAGGAATCAAGTGACCGCATACTCCAGTTGGCAGGTCAGTACAATCTTTCCCTGCACACAAGCCACATTCTAACTAGGTTGCTTGGTGAATAATACTAGCATAGCTGCACCCAGATGCTGCCCCCTTCTACTTGTTATGTCTGTGTGCACAAACATAATTCCCAGTCTGGTTTATAATGTGGACATGTGGCATGTGGACATGTTTTCTCTGGCTGGTGAGAAAATCATATGGACTTAAATGTGGTTTTCTCTGCTGGAGATAATGGTATATTTTCCTGCCCACTTGGGAAATTGCTGCTTGGGATCCTTATTAAATAATTTTGGTGAATAAGTTTGGTGAGTATGTTCTGCCTTCAGATTTAGATTTCTCGATACGTAGAAATTATTTGTGTCTTCAGTTCCGCCAGGATTTTGTTGCTATTCTATTTGGAGCACCATGCCTGGCAGTGCTCAGGGTGTACTCCTGATTCTGCACCCAGGGATCACTCCTGGCAGGGCTCAGGGGATCGTGTGGGGTCAGTGGGATTGAATCCAGGTAGGATGGTGCAAGGCAAATGCCCTACCCTACCTCTCTGCTCTCTTGCCAGACCTTTTTCAGTTTTTTTTTGTAATTAGTCTAGACTTGCTGAGCTCCTGATGTGTTTACACACAACTGGCTGTCCTTGTTGGAGATGTTACGAATACTCCTAAACCTGCTCTTCCTATATACATGCTCAGTGAATTGATAATGTTTTTTCAAGTTGAAAGCTAGGTGAGATTCTTATCTCCTTGCCTGTTTACTGAAAGCCACCATTGATCGTTCATATGGTTTTCTTTAAAATCTGTATATCTGGGGCTGGAGCCACAGCACAGCGGGTAGGTGTTTGGCTTGCACGCGGCCAACCTGGGTTCGATTCCTAGCATCAGCATCCCATATGGTCCCCTGAGCACCGCCAGGGGTAATTCCTGAGTGCAGGACCAGGAATAACCCCTGTGCATCACCAGGTGTGACCCAAAAATAGCAAAAAAATAAATAAAATCTAGATCTAGTCTTCCTTTTTCTTCTTCACTGGCTTGGTTCAGAACTGAAGAGGGTTTTAGTACCTTGGCGATTTCTCAACCTCCAGACTGGCTTTGGAGTTCCTTGCTGCCTTTCAAAAAATGCAAAATCTTGTCCTTAAAAAAAAAAAGTGTTCAATAGGTAACTCTTAATTAGGATCCATCTGTATCCTGACATACAAGTCTCTTCCTGATCAGAGCACTGTACCTGTCTCTGGCCTTTCTTCTTACCTAGAGCTGTGAAATATACGTTAAGAAAATTCTGGCAGGTATATGGAGGATGGGCTTGAGCATGTCTTGCTGATCAGCAGGACGATAGGTCAGAGACCGGAACTGTTCCGTGGGGATGAGACATGAGCTAGAGCAAACTAGTGGAGTGAAGGGAAGGGACAGGAACTGAGAGTTCTCTGTTCCTTTTGGCATCACTAGGAGCCTCACGTGCAAGCGTGGGAATCTCATTATACTCCCTTCCACTGTCCCCACCTTGGGCCATTCAACCAAGTGTTTTTTTCATGACAGAACTTGATTCTCAATGCTATTATATCCCATTCATAATAGAGGGGGCAAAGAAGGTGATTCCGACCCCTACCCCCCTAATTATTCAGAAAAGTCTTTTAAGGGCTGGAAGAGGAAAGGAATGTAGGGAAGCTCTCAGACTATGGAAGGAGTCTCCTACAGAAGGATTCCCAAAGGGGATCATTTTGGTCTTGAGTTTGTCCCTGGGTTTGACAGGAGATTGGATTTTTCAGGCTTGGGTTTGTCATTTTCTGGGATGTGTTGTGCATACTTTTACTGTCTCTTCTGCTGTACATGCTGAAGTAGAATTTTCCGGGTCCACTGGCCTTCGCCTGTTTGACGCTCAGGAAGTGAGAATGAAAAATACCCTGTGTCTCTGTTCCACTCGGTTGATAGCTTAACCGTAGGAGCTCTGGTGGCAGGACTCTGCTGTTCTGTAGGGCCACACCTCGCAGTGTTCAGCGGCTAGTTCCGGCTCCGTGTCCGGGGTACCATAATGTGTATTGAACTTGAGTTGGCTACATGCAAGGCAAGTGCTTTAAATCCAATGACTCTGTCTGATTATGTCTTGACATAATCCAATAACTATGTCATTAAGAACACTTAATGACAATTTTAACTACTTTTCGCTTCAGTTCCTTTTATTTCAACACGAGGTTCTAATACATTATTCGCTGCCTCCCACTGTCCCTCGCACCCTTTTTTTGGCAACCTACTTAATGGATTCTCTAAGACATTGTACTTTGCCTCTGCCAGTTTTTGACAAAAGTGACATTATAATGTAACGTGCATTTGCTTTAGGTGTATATCACTGAAAATCAGCACATCAATTCACCACTAAAAGTCCAATGTTGTTATCCACTACACAACTGTCTCCTTTATTCCTTTTACCCACCCTCCTTTCTCCTTTCTGATTCTGACTACTTAGCCTCATAAAGTTTAGTTTTTGTCTTATTTCACGCATCCATTTGTTCTCTCATTCTCTGTAGTTTTTCTAATTCTTTGTGACAGAAATGATCAAAGTCTTGCTGTCTTTGTGTTGAGCAAATCAGACTGGGTGGCAGTGTTCCAGTGGCCAACGACCGAGTCCTCCATGCTTGTGCTCACACGTTGCATTTTGCAAGAGGAGCTGGACTCTCCAGCTGGCCTAGTACCTGTTCTCTACTGCAGGGCAGTGATAGTAGTTCACTGCGCATCTAAGCCGCGGTTCTAAGAGGACCAGCAGCTTCCCTTTCGCTCCTCTTGGAAGATGGCCACTGTGGGACGAAGCGGCTCCGGTTGGATTACTGAAAAGTGAGAGGTCACGTGAACAGGGTCTTGACAACCAGAGGCCAGGCACGACTTTCCTCCCCTGGCTCAGAGGAAGCACCTGGCTGGCCCCAATCAGCCCGGTCTCCTGACAGATAATCATTGTTTAAGCCCACGAGGCTTTAGGGGTGTTTGTTATGCCAGAAGAGACAACTGGGATATGCTGCTTGTCAGTGAAGAACAAATAGTAGTTTTCTTTTTTTTTGCTTTTTGGGTCACACCTGGCAATGCACAGGGGTTACTCCTGGCTCATGCACTCAGGAATTACTCCAGGCGGTGCTTGGGGGACCATATGGGATGCCAGGGATCAAACCCAGGTTGGCCGCATGCAAGGCAAACGCCCCACCTGCTGTGCTATCGCTCCAGCCCACACATAGTAGTTTTAGTGGTAAGATTCAAGATGGACCCCCGCGCGCGCGCGCGCACACACACACACACACACACACACACACACACACACACACACACACCACAAAGCTCATCTGCAGTTCCCTTTCTTTCCCTAATATTCATTTGAATTATTAATGACTAATGGAATAATGAACAAAATTTAGGGGCTAGGGATATGGTACAAATGGTTGAGCACATATCCTAGACTCAATCCCTGGCCCTGTCTGACCTCTGGGAGTAACCCTGCTGTCTCCTGTCCTTACCCCAAGCGCTGCTAGAGGTGGTGTGGTCACTGTTGAAAAATAAAGAGTGATTTAAAAAAAGATATTATACATATGAAGTACACCTTTTGGTGGAGATGGTCCTGAGCAGTGCTCAGGGGCCCTGGGGACATCTCCCAGTGTTACTCAGCCAATGGGCCACCATTCAATGTGAGGGCAGGGGACACTGCGCCAGACATGACCTGGGCTGCCCTGGAGGGGCGGCCTGGGACCCCCAGGGCTGTACTTGGCTGCAGGCAAGGCATGTGCCTTAACCTTGTACTATGGTTCCATCCACCCTCCCCCCTACCACCACCTTAAATTAAAATCCTCTATGGATTTCTATTGCTCCCTAGATTCCCATTCAAAGTCTCGGCACGTTTGGGAATATTCTCTGTGGTTCGTTCCTGCTCCCCGCAGCCAGCTACCTTGCGGCATCCACAGCCTCTTTCCTTCAGGCCGCTTGTTTTTCGGTTGCTCCCGCCCACCACACTCTCTCCCACAGACGGGACATCGTACACATCCTCCGCACTGTTCCTCTGCTCAGGACACTTTTTCTGACACTCAGAGCTGGCCAACTCCTATGTCTCACCAGAGGACTCTTCCCGTTCATTCGTTCACCTACTGGCTATTTGAAGGACCCCTATACCAGACTCCAAATTAAGTGCTTGATAAATCAAACCCAAACCAAATGCACAATGACCCAACCTTCATGCGTCGGCATTCCACTGTCAAGAACAACTCACGACAAATAATAAATTTTTTTTTAAACATAAAATTTGGTTTGTGGGGCTGGAGCGATAGCACAGCGGGGAGGGCATTTGCCTTGCACGCGGCCGACCCGGGTTCAATTCCCAGCATCCCATAGGGTCCCCTGAGCACCGCCAGGGGTAATTCCTGAGTGCAGAGCCAGGAGTAACCCCTGTGCATCGCCCGGTGTGACCCAAAAAGCAAAAAAAAAAAAAAGTTTTGTTTTGTTTTTGCTCTCCCAAGTGGGTGCTCAGGAAGGACCCCCAGAGGCTGCTCCAGATGCAAAGCCAGTTGGGCCAGGGGTTCAATGCTAGGGCTGAGGATGTGGTGCTGCTTGGGGTGCTGTGACACCAGGAGCCACCTGCAGGGTCACACCTGATGAGACCTGGAGCTCTGCATGGCTACACACAGTGACACCCAGGAAGCCGCGTGGTGCTGGGGACCGCACATGCTCTGCATGCACCTGGCGTGTGTCCTAATCCTGGCGCTTGCTCTCTGGATCCAGATGAAACAATTTCAACGTCGTGACGATGTTTTCTTCTAGGAGATCTTTCTGGGAGCCTGGGGAGATCGTACAGAGATAAGCACTTCCCTTGCATGCAGCTGACCTGGGTTCCCTCACGGGCACTATGCATGGTCCCCTCTGCTCCGTCAGGAGTAGTCCTGACTGCTGCTGGATGTGTGACCCCGAAACCCAAGGCCCCGTCCCCCAGTCTTTCTGGGGCCGGGGAGAGACGTCACAGGGCTGAGCGTGTGATTTTCACCACCCGACTCCCTGGGCACTGCTGGGAGCAACCCATGAGCTTTGTACCCCTGAGCAGAGTTGGGAGTAGCCCCTGAGCAACTGGGAGTACTAGCTCCTAGCTTTGAGGTTTAGTATAAACCAGACCCCAAAACCAAAAGGAAAAAAAAATTTTTTTTTTCTGGAACTCCTGGATTTTCCCTCCAGGTGGGGTGTGGGGGTGGGGAACTGAGGTGGGGGTCACACCTGGTGGTACTTAGGGGCTTCTCCTATGCTTAGGTGGCTTCTGCTGGGGTTTGGGAAACCACGCCAGGGCGCATGTGCTCCAGCCCACTGAGCCTTCTGCCCAGTCCTGATTCTCTGTTACTGCTCTGAGTTCCCATGAAACTTTTTTTGTATGGCCAGGGGTATAGCTCGGTGACAGAGCTCAGTCACTGCATCGGGAGCCGCTGGCACCAAAGTTAGAAAACAAAAGCCCCTACCAAACCTATTTTTTTTCCCTTATCCAAACAGTTAGTATTTTTAGTATTTTCCATGTCTGCCGTCCGGGGCTGTTTACTTTCGCTGCCTGCTCTAGGAGGCAGGAGCTGGTCTTATCTCGCTCATTGTTGATTTTCCTTTTTCTGGTATTTGGATCACACCCAGTGGTGTTCAGAGTTTACTCCCGGCTCTTTGCTCAGGGGTCACTTCTGCTGGTGCTGGGGGCTGGAGGGTACGGTATGCAGGGATCCAACTGGGCAGGCCATGGCACGGCAGGCACGACTTGTTTATTGTCCAGTTCCAGCACCCAGCATTGTTTCTGGGTCAAACTCTTCCTCCTCCTCCTCCTCCTCCCTCCTCTTAATGATAAGCAACTTGACAGAACATAGTCCAGGCACATCAGATGCTCTTCTCCCCAGCCCATATGCTCTTTTTCTTTGTTTTTGGGCCACTCCTGGTGGCCGTCGGGGGATACTCTCCCCCTTGGACTGCTCTGGGATCCCATAGTGCCGGGGATCGAATCTGGGTTCGCTGCACAGCACTGAACTAGCTATCTGGCCCATTAACCCTTACGCTCTTGACCACAGCGCTAGACTGCCGCCTAAATGTTAATGGTACTCATTAAATACTTGTTAAATAAATGAAATAGTAAAAGTTTCTATAAAGAAAATTGTGCTCCTAATAGATACAAAACAAACCACAGTATCTTTCGATTCCCGTATGATAGAATTATGGCTGAAATTAACCACAATTTATGGTTGTCTCAGGAATATCACACAACTCCCAGAAGCCACATATGGTAATATAAAAATTTAAGGCAATCTCAAGGGAGATAAGATGAAATCTTATCAAAAGCTGGGGATTTTAATTCATCCTGGAAACTATACTGTACTTAGGTTTGTGGGGTCCTTTCCAACTTCTGTAAATCTCATTTATTTTCTTTTCTTTTTTTTTTTTTTACATTTTATCTATGGTATATCATTATCTTGGTTTCCAAGGCCACAGTCATTAAACTGATAAAAACAGAGGCTGTGCTTGATCTTGGCCCAGAGGCTGGGAGGTGATGGGTTCGCCATTTTTGGTGTTAATGGGGGTGAATTTTGTAGCAATACAGGACTGTTTTGGTAAAGACTTGCTTGCCCTTCACCTGCTTCACTATTATCCAAACATGCTAATTATCTCCCGCTTACAACTTTGTACAGTTTGGGGAGTTTTCTAAGAATTCCCAAATACCTCCCCAGAAGAGATCAAATGCTTTGCTTCCTGTGTCCTTTAAGGAGCCTTGCTAGCGCTGAATGGAGACATGGGTGCACATGTTTCTACATGGAACACACCTACCAGTGCTGCTGGTTGCAAGGCTTTGTAATCTGTTAAGGTGAACTACACGCAGGCGAAGATGAATCCTCTTCCAAGGTAGATTTGAATTACATGCAAGGGCCATAACCCCGAGCTACAGTGATGCACATCTTAGTCAAGACCAGGATAGAGATCAGGAACACAGGCTTTCCGACCAGCTAACTGGGGCCAACCTGCTTCTTTCACTCACTCTGTGACCTGACTAGTTGACAAAGTGTCTCGGTTTCTTCAATTGTGCATGAGGGTTCACAACACTAGCTGCTTGTGGAATTGGTTTAGCTCCTATGATGGTCCTTGAATTTTGGGTGTAAAATTAGTGATGCTTCTATGGAAGTTTCTTTGTTGTACAGTTTAACAAAGTAGTTCTGGGTCTCTCTCTCTCTCTCTCTCTCTCTCTCTCTCTCTCTGATGTGTAGGACCCCCGATTTTGGTTTGGGGGTCACACCTGGCTGTGCTCAGGCCATATCGTGGTTCTGTCCTCAGGGATCACTCCTGGCAGTGCTGGGGATCAAACGGGTACCAGCTGTGCGCAAGGCCAACACCTCACCCCTCTACTCTCTCTGTGGTCCAGAACTCTTTCTAACTTGTATTTTGTTGTTTTTGTTGTTGTTGTTGCTGTTTTGCTTCCTTGGGCCCCACCCAGCAATGCCCAGCGGTTACTCCTGGCGGTGCATGGGGCGTCATACGGGATACTGGGGCTCAAACCCGAGTCAGCGGTGTCCAAGGGAAACGCCCTCCCCGCTCACTCCTGCTCCAGCCCTCTTTAACCTGTGGACATGGTCACCCAACCTGTCCCCAAACTGGCCTTTCTAGTGCAGGCTGTCCTGTGTGTCACTGCTGTAAGATAGCCCATGCACTTTGCTCTCCTCCTGGGAAGAGTCTGCTGCTGTCTTGCTGGACGCTGCATGTCTGTGCTTCTCTCCCAGGGTCCCTTTCTCCTCTGGCTTTCCTTTGTGCTCAGGCCACATGGGTGAGAACTGCTTTCCTGCCCTCTGTCTGCACATGGCTGAGCGGTCAGGGGAAGTTGCCTGAGATCTGTCCCCCCTTTAAGTGTTCTTACTCCTGCCGTTTCCCTGACCTACCTGACTGGCCAGTGACCCCTCCCCGCTCCACCTCGCTGTACTGTAGGTACTTTAGCTGCTCCCAATCCTTTGGCTCATCTGCAGCCTCCAGCCCTTGGGGCCGCCTAGTCAGTGAGCGGCCCCTCCCCGGATCACGCCATGCCCAGGAGGGCCACGTCTGCTGAGTGATTGACTGGGGAGGACCTGGGCTTGCCTCCAGGCAGTTTCCGGGGCGCTGTCTGCTGCCTCCCTGTCTCCCGGGGCTAAGATTTTTATTGAATGGCATGATGGCACAGGATAAGGCGTGATGGGTGCAGTAAAGACCGACTGTAACAGTGATTCCACGTCTGGACCTTCTGCCTCATGCTTCCCTCTAAAGCTGGGAATTGATCCAACTGTTATTGAGGTAAAGAGTGTGGTTCTAAGCAACTGAGGATGCAAAAAGAGAATCAGAGCATAGTTTCAGGGCGGGAGCTGGCCTAGTGAGTAAGGTGTTTGCCTTGCATGCCGCTGATCTGGGTTTGGTCCCTGGCATCACATATGGTACCCCAAGGACTACCAGGAGTAACCCCTGAGCACAAAGCCAGGAGTCAGCTGCTAAGTCCATCCCCCCGCCTCCAAAAATGACCCAAAGTGCCTGCCATAGAGGCAGGCTGGGGGTGAAGGGGTGGCGGGAGGGAAACAGGGGTCATGTGTGGTGGGAAATGTACACTGTGGGGGATGGGTGTTGGAACATTGTATGACTGAAACCGGATCAAGAACAGCTTTGTAACTGTGTATCTCATGGTGACTCAATTAAAATATATATATATATTTTTTAAAAAAGACTCCAAGTATAGCTCATACTGTAAGGACTCCTAGTGCAAAAGAGATAAGACCCGTTGGTGACCACACACACCCTCAGAAACACAGTGACAGAAATGTGTGCAGGAACTTGTGTCAGTTTGCTGTTGGTTCTGCACCGACTCTCTAATCTTCTGGTGGAAGGAGATGGCTAAGTACTGCGACTTCATTCCCCAGAGCAAGAAGCCAGAAGTCCACCCTATCCTCTCTCCAGCGACCTCCACCCCACCCCATGTTTGATTTCTCTTTAGCTTGATTTAGTCATTCCCACCTTTAGAAAGTCTTTTATTTTTAATTGTTCATGAAAGCCCTGTCATTTACAGTTACTGGGTGGAGTTTTAGGCATGCAGTGTCCCAACATCAGTCCCAGCATCAGCGTCAACTTCCTTGTGAAGTCGGTGAGCCCCATGGGTGGCTTACGGGAGGCAGAGAGGAGCGAGTCGGTCGTTTTCTCCCAATCTGCCTCTGCCACCCCGGGACCAGCCGGGAAGACCAGGACTGACAGAGCCTGCGATGAGCCCCCCCAGCCCACGGAGTGGCCGCCAAGCCACACCGCTTGGTCTTCTCAGCCCGGGAGTTGATCCCCGCCACCTGATTTTGGGGGGAGCTGCAGACTCAGGTTGGAGCAAGGGATTTGCTCTTTGCAGGAAAGTCAGTCCTAGGCCTTACACAGGGCTTCCAGCTACTCTGTCTCTTCACAGAAAAGAATTTCAGGAGCAGACAACGGTGAAGCAAAACCAAATTTTATTTGGAAGTTTTTAGGAAGGGGAAGGAGGGAGAGAAAGTGAGAGAGAATCAAGAGCTTAAGAGAGATTGCGGGGCTTCTCCCAGGGCAGAGAAACCCCCCTGCTCCCTCCCCCCACACAAACCCCAGCCTTAGAGACGAAGCATGAAAGCCCACATCTCAACAGGGGACACACAGGTGCCACACGTGCGTTCTAGCTAAGACTCCATTGCGAGCCGGGTTGCCAAGAGTGACCTGGGAGTGGTCCATGGTCTTCTTTGAAATTTCTCTCCTGGCCTTTGGTCCTGCTGGATCTTCTCTCCCAAGGTGGGTCCAGCCTTTTGGGTCTGGGCTAGCTCCAGGCCAGGTCTTATCAGCTCTTAGTTCCTGTGCTCACAAGGTGTGTCCGTGTGAGGCCTGGCCCTAGGTCTAGATGGTTTTACTATTCCCTAGGAATTCCCTTGCCCTGGGGGTCCTTCCCTCTCTAGCTGCCTGCATCACTTGCACCTGTGGCCCCAGGTCCATTTTTAAATTTGGTTGTAGTAGTTTGTGTCTCGTGTTCATAGTGTCATTGGCTCTGTAGTTTAGGTGTATTCCTAGACCACACCTCTAAGCCCCTGAGGCCACCGTCCTTCTCCTATTATTGTCCACCCACCTCTTCTTTTCTTTTTTGCTTTTTGGGTCACACCCAGCAATGCTCAGGGGTTACTCCTGGTGGTGCTTGGGGAACCATATGGGATGCCTGGGATTGAACTCGGGTCAGCCACGTGCAAGGCAAACACCCTACCCGCTGTACCATTGCTCTGGTACTATCCCTCCACCTCTTCTTTCCTGGAGATCTTCCCTTTCCTGTCCTTCTCATTTCTATCATCTAAGTCCAGGGTTACCGAGGTAACTCTCCTTTGACACTTACATTCCCTCATCCTGTTATTTTATGTACGACAAATAAGATTATTCGGTATTTGTCTTTTTCTCCTGACTTACTTCCCTTAATATAATATCTTTCAGTTCCACCCAAGTGCAGCAAATTGCATGACTTCATCGTTCCTTTGCAGCTGCACAGTATTGAATTGTGTATATATTCACCACACCTTCATTATCCACTCAGCTGTCATGGATACCTATGTTGACTCTGTATCCTAGCAAAATAGTGCTAAGTGCTACAGTGAAAATAGTGTGTATATGCAAGTTTGAAAAAACCAAATGTTTTTGTGTCCTGGGGTAGGTACCAAGAAGTGGAATTGCTTGGTCATACAAAAATTTCCCTTTTTTTTTTTTTGCTTTTTGAGTCACACCTTGTGATGCACAGGGGTCACTCCTGGCTCTGCATTTAGGAATTACCCCAGGCGGTGCTCAGGGGATTATTTGGGATGCTGGGAATCGAACATGGGTCAGCTGCATGCAAGGCAAGCGCCCTACCTGCTGTGCTATTGCTCCAGTCCCCCAAAAAACTTCCTTTATTTTCTGAGAAATCTCCATACTGTTTTCCAAAGGGGTTGAACCAGACAACATTCCCAGTGGATAAGAGTTGCTTTTTTCTTTTTAACCACACCCCCACCAACACAGATTGGCCCAAGTCTTTTTGATATACGCCATTCTCACTGTATGAGATGATACCTCATTGTTGTTTTGATTCGGATTTCCCTGAGAAGTGAAGATGAGCACTTTTTCCACGTGCCTCTTGACCATGTGTCTGTCTTCTTCAGAGAAGTTCATTTCCTTTCCCCCATTTTTGGCAAGGTTTTTGGATTTTGTGGTTGTTGATCTTTGTGAATACCTTGGAATTAACCCTTTATCTGAAAATATTTAAATATCCTGAGTATTGTTAAAACACTTCCAGCCAGCTCTCATTAAAATACTTCCAACCCATATCAGTGGGCTTCAGGAACTATCGTCTGAGTCAGAATTTGGGAAGAGTGCAGATTTGGACAAGTCTGACTTGAGTTTGCTATGAGTGTAGTTCGGGATAAGACACAAGTATTCATTGCATATCCCAGAAAGCAAAGCGAGATGAAGTCAGAATTACTTCACCTCCAGCTGCATTAGCAATTAATGAGAAAGGGGATGGGAGAATCACTGAACTGAGGGAGACTGGGACACTCTACAGATCTGACAAGACTCAGCCAACCAGGGTCATTAGGGCAAAATTTGCTGACTAGAAGCAAGCCATCCTGGGTAGAAATGGCCAGGACAGGCCCAGCACCCCCTGAGCCCTGGCTCCACATCCGAGCTATTGTGCTAAGTGCTATAGTGTGCATGTATCAGTTTGAAAATAGTGTGCATATATCAGTTTGAAAAAAAATAAATGTTTCTGTGTCAGAGAGTCTTTGGAAGGACAGGGCTTCAGCTGGAATGCTGAGGTGGCCGGAGGCGTCAGCGTCTGCCTTACTCACAGCTAAGAGAGCCTGTTGCTGCAACTCCGAGATACCACACAGCAAAACTCTGAGGGCCAGGCTTCCAGCCTGCAAAGGAGCAATTCAGAACTGCCCGACTTGGACAAGAACATTCCACTGAAATCCCTGTGCAGGGGCTGGAGAGCGAGCTCAGAGCGCTGAGTGCAGGCTTTGCATGCCGGGCTCAGTCCCTGCCACTGCATGATCCCCTGAGTACCACCAGAAGTGACCTAGTAGTGGTTAAGCAATACTAGGTGTGACAAAAAAAATGAAGGGGGGGAAGGAGAGAGAGAGAGAGAGAGAGAGAGAGAGAGAGAGAGAGAGAGAGAGAGAGGAGAGGGAGGAGGAGGAAGGAAGGAAGGAAGGAAGGAAGGAAGGAAGGAAGGAAGGAAGGAAGGAAGGAAGGAAGGAGGGAGGGAGGGAGGGAGGGAGGGAGGGAGGGAGGGAGGGAGGGAGGCAAGGAATGTACTATGAGACTTGGTTAGATTTTAACAGACAACTAGAAAACCCTTTGGAATTGTTTGGAAATTTTCAGCACTATTTTTTTTTTAAGTTACTGTTTGTTCTAATCAGCCCAAAGACCTCCCTTTCCCAGAGAATGTATTAAAAATGACTTACAGAGGGGCTGGAGCGATAGCACAGTGGGTAGGGTGTTTGTTTGCCTTGCACGCAGCCAGCCTGGGTTCGAATCCCAGCATATTATATGGTCCCCTGAGCAATTCCTGAGTGCAGAGCAGGGTGTAACCCAAAAAGCAAAAAGCAAAAAAAAAGACTTACAGGTGAATCCTTTTTTCCCCCTTCCTGTCTTGGAGATGGTTTGCTGTTTCGTACAACTCAGGAGTATTTCTCAAGCAACTGCAAGATGTTCCTTTAAAGCATAACCACCAGGACTGAGACAGCCCCATGCCCTGTGCCGTGGCCCTGCTCTGTGGGAGACAGCATCTCAGGCTTGTTGCTGCCAGAGGCAGACACAGCCAACTTAATCACATTACAGTGACCAGCCCTTTGCACGCTTTCCCTTGAGCTCCCAGTTGCTTCCCCTCCCTGTGGCCTCATTTTCCCTGGCAGCCGCCCAGCCTGCTCCGCACTAACTGAGATGCCACTCGGCTCTCATTTCTACACCTTTAACTGATAACGGCTTTGCTTATCTCTGACAATGGAAAGACCCACCATTCCTGCTTCTCAGGACTTGCGAACAAAATTGTGAACTGTGAAGCTCTTGAAAATACAGCAAATTCCTCTTCTATTAGTCTATTATTCTTATCTGCCACAATGTTCTTAGAAAGTGGAACTTGAAGCAAAATGCTGCACTCTGAGAGCAGTCCCTTTAATGATCTAGTTTTGTTCAGTGTGGGCCCAGATACATAATGTTCTCATCATTAGAACCAAATGATGGTAGATGAAGTATTCGACTGCTGCACAAGTGGTCAGTGTGATGACCCATACCAATGTTTTTACTATTAGCACGTCCTTTTAAAGAAGTCACTGGTCATGGAATACTATGTAGTTGTAAGAAAAGATGAAACCTTTCAGCTTGCTGCAATGTGGGTGGAACTGGAGGATGTCACGTTAAGTGAAATAGATCAGAGGGAGAAGGAGAAAAAAAACTCACTCATCTGTGAAATAGAGAGAAATAATGAGACAGTGGGGCTAGAGCGATAGCACAGCGGGTAGAGTGTTTGCCTTGCATGCAGCCAATCCAGGTTCAATTCCTCCGCCCCTCTCAGAGAGCCCGGCAAGCTACGGAGAGTATCTCGCCCACAGGGCAGAGCCTGGCAAGCTACCCGTGACATATTCGATATGCCAAAAACAGTAACAACAAGTCTCACAATGGAGATGTTACTGGTGCCCACTGGAGCTAATTGATGAGCAATGGATGACAGTGACAGTGACAATAAGACAGTATTGACTGATGTTAAACCTTTGGCCCTGATTACAAAACAGGACTTACAAAGCAGCAGAGAGAGG